>NC_032022.1:14049948-14141446 GCF_001865875.1 Lupinus angustifolius | reverse complement strand
TTCTTCATTGTTGATCAAGTTACACAAGTTGCCATTTATAGTAAGCTAGTGACTAACTAACTTAACAGAATTTTGAATTATTACTATTTTTAACATGTATGATATAAAACTTAAATCATGATTATGAATCAAAGGTAAACACAAAGATACAATTATGTCTTGGTTTGATTGGATCTCTGGTCTAATTTTATGCTTAGAGTGGCACTGTTAGTGTTGTTTTTGTTGGATTGGGTTTTAGAAAATATCTTATAAATCATGTAGGTTTTTGTCTTTTGATTTATGAGAATTGTACTTTTGTTTTTCTCTCGTTTAACTTTCACTTATAATATATATATAGGAACCAACTAATTTGACTTGAGTCCCAAAAGCTCTTATAAAGTGGAAAGACTCTTCTAAGGAGTATTTTCTCAATACATAAAATTCGAATTTTAGACGATGGAATTTTACTGACGAAATAAACTATACCTATTATTGAGGAAATTACTATGTAGAACATGTAATTTTATCTTATAGTATTAAAATAATCTATACTATTGCAGAGAAATTAATATATAGATTGCAGAATTTTATCTTGCTATATTAAAAAATTATATTTTCATCTTACATTTTATTTATACTATCTATCTAAAACTCAATATATTACTATATCAATCAATAAAATTTTATTTATTATATATTCTAAAATTTTAATTTATATAATTTCATTTATGTCATTATTAATTTATAATAATAAATTTATTAATTAGAAAAACTAAATCAAAGTATAAAAATGTAATTACTATATATAAACCTTTACATTAATATTACACTATTTTAAAAGAAAAATGTATGCACTATATGAATTTTATATACTCTAACTATATCATCCAGACATATACTACTAATATTTAATCATCATTTCACTTAAAAAAGTAATTCAAATAAATGATGGATGAGAAAAAATAATATATGTATTAACAATATATAAGTTTTATACACTATTATTATAAGTTTTATTCATTTATGTCATTATTAATTTATAATAATAAATTTATTAATTAGAAAAACTAAATCAAAGTATAAAAATGTAATTCCTATATATAAACCTTTACATTAATATTACACTATTTTAATCAATTATTGACTTTTTAAAAATTAACTAATATGATATGATAGAATGACTCTGATATTACACTCTTTTAAGAGAGAAATTATATAATTAAGCAAGAAGAGTTAGTATGACATATCTTTTATAGTGTGAGACTGTCCTCTTTGGGTAATCTCTATTGTCCCATATTTTGTGTTACTTCATGGATCATGGATTTATGATTGATTAGAAAAAATATATTTATATTAAAATTTAATTATTAAGTATTTTTTTAACCATCTATAAATTCATGACATGAAAAAGTGACACAAGGTATAGAACATCAGATGTGCTATCACACATAGCCTCAAGTGTGAAGGGTCCCTTTATTACTTATAAAAGAGAACTCAATTTATTGTTTCTCCTATCAATGCAAGAAGCAACTTAGATCTTTCTCTCCTTCCCTCATATATGCTTCTTCTTCTTCTTCTTATTATTATTATTATGCAAAATGTTGTTCCTTTCTTAACTTATTATCCCTTTAAATATATTTTCTCTTTTCCTTTTCTAACTTTAAATTATTAATGGCCTCATTTCGTCGAACTCTGTCTCCAGCGTTTCACGATCGCCACCACCACAACGGCGTCGTTTCAATTTCTTCCCCTTCTCACAAACTCTTCTCTCCCAACAACTCCAAATACACCTTCCCGTTACAATCACTGTTCACGCGCGTAGCTGGCGCGTTCTCCAGACGCTACGGCCGAAAATCCCAGTTTAGAAAAACGCTATTTCGTTGCTTGCTCTTTTTCTTCGTTGGTTTCTTACTAGGCATGTTCCCTTTCAGCCACGTGGCAGTCGACGAAGACATTAAGATCACGCCACCACGCGCCACCATCAACAACAACATAAAAGCTCAATTACCTCCAGAAGACGTAACTGGTTTCACAATTGATCCACTGAGCTTGACCGTAGAGAATCACAACTCAGAGGCAGTTACCAATTTTAGATTCGATTTCGTGCCGAGGAAGCAGTTAATTGTGGTTACTCCAACCTACAACCGCGCGTTTCAGGCTTATTTCTTGAACCGGTTAGGTCAGGTGCTCCGGTTAGTTCCTCCACCGGTTCTGTGGATTGTGGTTGAAATGTATCCGGCTTCGACGGAGACGGCTGAATTGTTGAGGAAAACTGGTGTAATGTATAGGCATTTGGGGTGCACTAAGAGTTACACTGATGTGAAGGATAGAGAGGTTCATCAGAGGAATACCGCATTGGAACACATCGAAAATCATCGATTAAATGGCATTGTTTACTTTGCAGATGATGATAATATATATTCTCTAGAGTTGTTTGAGACCATGAGACACATAAGGTAATTGTATCTTATCTGAAGTTTTTGTATTGATGGGTTTGCATATGATCCATTTATGTAGTTTTATAGCATTTGCGCTCCTCAGACCCCACTAGGTGGAGCCTCGTGCCCTGGTCCGCTCTTATAGCAGAACGGACCGGAACATGATTTTTTTTTGCTTTTTTGTTTGGTATGTTTTATAGATCATATCTTCAAGAAAGCACAAACCAAATAGTGTTCCAATAGAAGATTGAGGTGCAAGAATGCAATGAAAGTAGTTAAAAAGTATATTAGAATTTAGAAATGATGTCAGACATATAGAAAAAAGAGAAACTCAAACAAGAAGGGACAAACTCAGTCACATAATTCTAAGGTAGGAATTGAATGCTTGACGTGAGTACACGTCAAAATGCGACACTTTGTTTATAAATAGAAAACAATAGGAATGAGTATTAAATTCTTTGGATATTTTGGTTCCATTAGCAAGGTGGAGGTGTAACAGAAGAGAACAAGACAAGACACTCCATTCTGTTTTTGCCCACCCCTCAAATGCTATCTTGTAATGTTTTCTTGGAGGGTTGTAGCTTGCAATAGTAGGTTTGTGCCTTTTTGTTTCATTATCTCTTTTTTCCTTCCATGTACTTGACATAGAGTTCTATTTTGTAATTGCGCTAAGAGCCTAAGACTCTGAAAAATTTCATCTCCCCCTTTTTCCTTTTAGATTCAAGTTTACGGGGAGGTAAGCTCACTCCATACCAAGGTTCAGTGGTTTTTTGCCCGTGAAACATATAATTATGATGTTTTTGGTCAAGCGCTTTGTTTGGTTGGCCATTCTGTGCATGATTAAGCTTTTATATGTTCAATTCTGCCATTATGAATTGTATCCTCCCACTCTTATTTTTGAACTTCTATGTTGTAATGTTTAATTGGTTTTATAGTGGCTTCGGTACTTGGCCTGTTGCCATGCTTGCACCAAGCAAGAACAAGGTTATTTTAGAAGGTCCTGTATGCAATGGAAGTCAAGTGATTGGATGGCACACAAATGAGACAAGTAAAAAATTTCGTAGGTTTCATGTTGATATGTCCGGATATGCTTTTAACAGCACAACTTTATGGGATCCAAAGACATGGCGACGCCCTACTTCAAATCCTATTCGGCAGTTGGACACAGTAAAGGAGGGTTTTCAAGTATGCTTCCTATCATCACTTTTTAGTCTGCTCTGCCTTATTAATATGTTCAGATCTACTTACTTTTTCACATTATTTTACTCGTTAGTGATATCTGCAATTCTTATAATCAGTAAGCTGAGATTACCATTCACTTAACAGGAGACCACCTTTATAGAACAATTGGTGGAAGATGAGAGTCACATGGAAGGTTCACCTCCTGGTTGTTCCAAAGTAATGAATTGGCATCTTCATTTGGATTCTCATAATGTAGTTTATCCAAAGGGTTGGCTGCTACCGAAAAACTTAGATGCTGTCATCCCCGCCAAGTAATCTTCCACCAATTCTATTGAGAGTATGTGATAGGTACGATCTGATTGCTTCTGTGATGTGGCATATTGAATCTCATATGTAATTCTTAAGCAGATGCACAATGCCGTTCACCCAAAATTCTTGTCTTATTACTATATAAGATGTTAATATCTTGAGAAAGTATATCTCCTTTGCGCTGTCATGATTTTAAGAGCAGCTCATGGTTCTCAACCCAATTTCCCTCCTTTGTATTGGGACTTGCCGGCATGCAACAACTTGAAATTCATATAATTTAAGAATTTTCTTTTAATTATTTTACAGCCTTACTCATGGGAAACCAAAGTAACATCACACTTGTATTCATGACAGTTTGCACATATTTGGTATTGGTTCATCACTGAATAGATGGGTGCATCAGTTAGCCACCATTGTCACCAATGCTTTAATGCATTGTGTCGTCCGGCAAGACAGGACCAGGTTACAGATTTTGTTACTACCAGAATTTTCTTGCACAAGAAGTTATTTGCAGAGGCAATTTTTTTTTGTAAAGTTTGTTCCTTACTTCTTTGATAGATACAAAGATCCTTCTACAAGAGGGAAAAGGAAGGGGTCAGTTTTTATCAAATTGCTTCAATTTTGAGCGTTATATACAGCTATGTATTCAGTGGATGTTTCTTTTGGGGCTAATTTGTTGACTGTAATTTCTATAATGCACTACCCCTTCTTGTTCCTTTCTATTAATTTGTGGCATTCTTGCAATACTTTCTTAATTTTGGTGAATTTCCATGTAAATTAATCTAAATAGTAAGGGGAGATATAAATTAGGTGGATGAAATGATTAGTGTTTGTTGCAGAAAAGAGGTTATCAATGGCTTAAAGGTAATCACAGTTAATACCTGATGATGCTGTATTGTATGGAAGATTGGGCGGGAAAAATCAGCAACATCATAAACTTGGTGTTGCAAAGTTGACAGCTAAGGATGTTATGTTTGATAAATAGACATGCAAGATATGGTTAAATTTAAGAATAAATGCATGTAGGAAAAAATAAGGTGGTATTTGTTATGGAAAAGAGGATAGAATCTTAGTTAAACTTTTGATGATTTAGGGATAGAAAATTATTAACAGTCATAATAGGTAAATTGGGTAGAAAATAACTCAGCAATTGGAGGTTAATGGAGACGAGGGTGAAATTATAAAAAATCAATTACATTTAAACGGTATTTCTAAAAATATAATTTAGAATAAAAGTACAATGACATTATTTGATTTATTTAGTCGATTTTACCAAATAAGAAAAGACTCTGATACAAGTTTTTTTGTTAGGCATATTGTGTTACATAAAGAATTGGTGGTCTTTACCTTGTTAAGCAATCGTTGTTCTTCATCTGGGTAGTAAAGTGTAATATCCAAGTCTATATTTCACATGATAGCTGGAGGGGTTTAGGGTTAAGTTAAATCATTTTAATATGGTATAAGAGTCTGATCAGGGCACCCTCAAATATCTAATCCTACAAACTTTCATGTTCCAGATGTCTTATCCTAGATATGAAGTTAAGTCTTACATCAAATGTGAATATGGTCTAGCCATTGTAGACAACCTTTCCATTCAAGCTAATTTTTGGAATTGAGTTATGAATAGCAATTTTAATAATTAACGTAAAAGTAAGTGTTCAGATACTTGAAAATGGTATGGATTTTGGGTGTAAAAGGGACAAATTCCTAAGGGAAAAATAGGCCAGTATAAATTGAGCTGCGATTTGAAATTTCGAACTACTCCGCTATTTAATGTATAACCTGATTTTAATTTGCCCCAGGTAAGGAATTTTACAGCCCCTCCTCATTCACTTCATTAATGTTGGTCAATTCACTTTAACTAATGGCCATTAAATGTCACAACTCTAATTTGACCTTAAGAAAGTATATCTTATCAAACATTTTGATTTGGTTAAGTTTAACTTTGGTCAAACTTGATGACGACATATTAGCATGTGTTTAATTGGAATCATAAATAAAGAATCAAGATTCGGTTCTTGAATAACATGAGTCATATTAGATAGATAAAAGCACAATTTACTCTCCACATTATTAGTGGGTCCTATAACAAATGATGGCAAGTCCATGAATAATAGAAATTGTGCCTACCTCTCACTAGTATAACTCATGTTATATAAGAGGATCTTAATTTTCCATATTTTCTTAATCAATTCGATTCAATCTAGCGACTCAAGCATGTGCATTCATGCAGAAATGGGTTAATACTATTGCCTCGTAAGCACAGTTCATCAAGTCACTAATGTACAACGAAGCATGACCTATAGCTTGTGTTTTAATTAATGGGTTCTGTAGCTTTTGGGCCATGCTTTCGGTGCAATTGTGCCTCTTGATATTGCCAATTATATTAACCATTTTATTTTATATATAAACACAGATGTTTTCAAGCATTGCCTCCAAAAAATTTATTAGGATTACGGTTCATAGTTATTTTAACACTTCAAACTGCAGGCAAAAAACCATTGCCCATAATCCATTTGCAGAGGCATAGCTGCTTAGTTAGAAAAAAGTATTGAGCTCATGTGGAAAATTGATGTAATAGAAATTGTAATACAAGAGCAACCCTCACCTTAATTTCATTACTTATCCAATAAAAAAACCATCAATATATCATTAAAACATTATTAGTCCCTAGTAGCTTGAAGTTATTTTTTTACAATGAAGTAATTTGTACACCCAAGGGTAACTCTTTTGGGAAAAAGAAGGGGCTACCTTAAATGCAAATAATACTACTATTTACAGTGAGGTAATGCACAACGAAACATCACAAAAGTGTGTTTCTATAAACAGGCTGTGCTGAAATGCTCAAAATTTCACTCTTGTACACTTACTTCCAGCTTGGAATGCACCACAAACGGGCCAATACATCACATGGTCCTACTAGCTTGTAATGCCATCCTCAAGACCTTTAGATATCCCATGTATCTCCTATTTATTTTAACTCTAAACAAACATGTAGTTTTCTAATTTACACAAGCTCTTCTTGTTTAATAATAATGCATGACAGAAGAGAATAGATTTATATATCATAAGGACTTCCAAATTATACACAAGCTTTTCTATTAGGAATTAAACAAACGTTGATAACACAACCCAAAAGGCTAATCTATTAGGTTCAAGAACATCATGACTTAAGTACCACATTAAATTTGATATGTCGTTAAATGTGAGACCATTTGACTCCTAGACCTTCATGTTTGATAATGTTTTGAAGTAGATAACATATTTTTTTGTCTAGGCTCTGTACTCAGTTACTCAAACACAACATTATGTTTGGTCCATGAAATCTCTAAAATCCTAAAGGTTTATTTGTCTCTATTTTTAGCAAATCATTCTATGACTTGAGAGTTGAGACCTTGGGAAGGGGCTTTTAGAAAGACTTGAATACTCTTCAGCGTTATCAGCATATTAAAAAGGCCTATCGATAGGACTACCCAACCAACCAAACAAGGATTGTTCACCAACAAAATTGAATGGACATTACAAGGAATAATAAAATATGACAAATGCAACTATAATACACTCGCTGAGTAGATTTCCCGGAACATTGCAATGAGCTCCATTCTTGGCAATTTCTTGATATGATTGTGGGTCAGTGCCCCTAACTTGACAGGGACATATACACTCTAAAAACTAGCATTCCTATTCAAAGGGTCATCACCATATATACTGCTTATTTCTGTATCTTCTACTTGGATGGCTGGAACCCAGGAAAATTGACCAATCTGCTCAAAAATATTTTCTATGAGCCAGTTACTAAGCTCCTGTAGTCACTTAACTATCACGTCAGAGTTGCGCCGTGAACCGAAGAACTTGTCTCAGAAGGGTGCAATGAAGTTGATAAATGTTGTTGTACATGGGTTTCATTTGCTAGACCAAGAACAGCTAAAGTTGATCTGTACATGGTTAAATGTACTTTTAGTTATTAGAAAAGAAATTTAGTTCTAGCTTCTCTAATACAGAATGCAGAGAATGTAAAAATATTAAATACAGGATATTGTCCATCAATTTTATACTGGATTTTTCCCCCACCAAGAGTGTCCCCCTACATTTAGGTGAAAACAAATCCCTTTTGAGACAGATATCACAGAAGTATAAAATTGATGGACAATATCCTATATTTAATATTTTTACAGAATTGATAGACAATATTTAATATTTTTACAGAAGTAAGCTTCTCCAAATATTTGGAGAAGCTTACTTCTGTGATATCCTATATTTAATATTTTTACAGAATTGACGGACAATATCCTATATTTAATAAAATTGATGGACAATATCCCTTTTGAGACAGATATCACTAAATTCACTGCAAAAGCTGATGAATGCAACCCCTCCCCCTCTTTTTAGGAAAAAAACAACAAAAAATATTTGGAGAAGCTTACTTCTGGAGTGAAGATTTCACAGTTGGTTGGTTGACATAAGAAGCAAGTGGACCTCGGAGATTAGCATGCTTGTTGAGTGCGCTTTCGAGTTGTGGAGGTGGCAACTGCAAGAAGAATGCAAAAGCTGTTATAATTCAAGGATAACAAAATAAAATGTTGTGTAAGTTGAGAGAGCAGTACCTGCAATAATACTTGAAAAGAATGTGGCTGAGTCTGATATACACATTTTAAGAAACCAAACCATAGTTTTGGCATACGCCACACCTGCACACAGCATAAAATTTAACATCAGGCATCAGTTGTCCAATGTCTTATCTGAATTAGCTGAATCAGGAAGCATACATGTCTAGTCACGAGTTTTGAGAGTATCTCCATAACAAAATCAACCTGAAAACAGAACATCAATATTAAAGGTAAGTATAAGTTGAACATATTTCGATCTCATTCGATAATCAAATGAAAACTCATTTGGATGGGATGCTTATGTTAATGTCACTATGTATACCCAAACGAGAAAGATTAAACAAAATTCAAACAAACTTATTTATTTAGCTTATGGAGTGAGGGAAAGATAAATCCCTCCAAGCTTTGAATATACAGACAACAAAAAGGCCAAGGTGCCTTTGAAATAAAAAACATGACGCTACAAGTCACCTGTAGCAGCCAGGTTCTCTCCGGCATGATTGTTGTACTATAACATGCTATTGAGTACTTTGTGCCACCCTAAGGAGAATGCTGGACAACTTGGTTTTACATTAATCTTTGCTCAAACTATATGCAATACTCAAATATAATATTAATCATCATGACATTTATCTATGAGGAACATTAAAAAGGTGCAAGTAAAAGTGGCACAAGGAAATTGTTATAGAAGGAGAAAAGTAGATTAATGAATTTGAACCAATTTTCCAAAAAATAAAATGGAAAAATTGAAATATCACATCTCTTAGTCTAATGTGTTTGTAATCCCATTCCCTAGAATACTATTTATCATCTAAAACAAAGTCAACTTGCAAGTACATTAACAAAAGCAATAATACATGAATACTACAAATTTCAAAACAAAGTTACCATTGTAGGAAAAGCATCAATTGCCTGAATTACTGTTCTCATGAAAAGTAGAGGCAGAGGAGTTTGATCAACCTGAAAAAAAATTCACAAAAAATAAGGCACAAAACAATTGACATTCATCCTGTATTGTGGACAATATATTTAATCTACATACCATCTGGTTCAATGCCTTCGCCAGAACCTGCTGTGTGAACACTGTACGTTGCTCAAAACAGGCGGAGCAAGCATCTGTTATCTGTTAGTGTAAGAAAATAATTTAAAAGTTATGACTTGGGCTTTAAGGTTTTTAGAACATTTGATGCAGTGAGGCTTATGCAACTAACTTCAATGATTAAGGTCATACAGTCAATCAGATTCTGGTTAGGTAATCAGTAAGAAATTAAGGAAAAATACTAGGATAATAGTTGCTGCGAAGATTGACTGCTAAGAAGAATTCAACCAAATCATTCTAAATGACATAATAAAATTAGGCTAGCGATTTCACACACAAGATAAGAGTAGTGATTGCATAATTTTAGAATAATGCTAAAGTAGAGCCTTTAATATGTAATACAAGTCAATCATAAAAAGAATAAATTTAATTATGGCCTCAGTTTAGGTTTTCTGTTTGTAGTTTTTCTGTTGTAACATAATTAGTTTGTTGGTTAGAGGAGGTGACTTAATGTACACGTCACCTCCTATAGTCTCTTCTTTGTAATGCTTTCCCTTTGTTATATAAAGGGGTTAGCTTCATCATTGTAATTCAATCAAAACTGATTCAATATACACAATTACTCTCATTTCCTTTCCTTTATGTTTTCTGAGTTTTAACTCTTTTACATCACTTATATAAAATGATATAATACATGCCTTCTTAAGTGCAAGGCCATCTTTCTCGGGAACAATTCCATGGATTGCAACCAATACTTCTACAGGTGTTAAAGCTGGACCCGTATGAGCTGAACCCTGCCAAGAACAATTTTGAATGCTTAGCTTATCTAGAACTAGAATGTCAATGATAAAAGAATATATGAACTTATAGTTGGAACAAAATTTGCATTTAAAATTTTGCTTTATATTGAGGCTAACCAACATATAAGTTCATGTGTACCAAAAAGGAAACTGATATATGGAAGAGTGAGTGTAAAGCGTGAACAACAGCGCAGTCAATTCCCAGACACAAACTAACCCCGAATTATACAGACATAAATATGAAATTCAGCTTGAGAATTCACATATACCTGCAGTATGAGAGCAAGTGCTCGTTGAAACTTTTCCAGTGGAAGGTTGACAAGCTGAGGAAATATTGGTAAAACCTGCTACCATAAATAATTGAAGTAAAAACCTAATAAAATATCTACTTCTCATACACCAAGGGACAACCAACTAACCTATCACCATTAACATAGCATAGTGTTTAAATTTGCTCATATACTGATGCTTAACCAGCTGAACATTATAAGTTCAAGCTGAACATTAAACACCAAGGAAAGGGAGCTTATTATTGAGAAAATTATCATCTAACAAATGTGATAGGATACTGCATAGCTTATCATCAGATAAGTCACAAAATTCTTTGGTTAGGCCCTGAATTGTGCTACCTTATTCATAATTACAATTTCTAGCCACACGTATTTTATCATGGATTTGACGGAATTAGGCAATTGCAAGCATTCTTACAATAATTTATTGATCTGACATTTTCAGACCTAAGAAGAAAGTGGAAGATTGCCTACACACACAAATAACTAAAAAAGATGGGAAGTAAAGCAGACCTAACATTTAGAATAAAGTGGAGTGTGTATTACCTTCACTCCATAGTCCATACAATGACTTTTAACAACAAAAAGTAAATTTTGAAGTGAAAATTAGAGGCCCACATACAATTAGACATCTAATTTTTAGAAATATATAGAAAGGCACACAAATTTACACTTTTACCTCCTTTTTAGAAAGCGATGACAGTAACGGAACAAGAATTGTAACATCCTACAGTGGAGAACAAGCGTAGATAAGATAGCAAGCCAAAAATCTAATCATTGGAGGAGAATTTCACAAAACGTATAGCTGAAAGACATACCCTAAATTTAGTTTCATATAGACGTTTAATAGTAGATATCAAATCAGATGATGGCGTTGTCTCTTGGGTCAATATTTGGAGTACCTTCAAGAAAACAAAATCGGTGCTAACATCATATTCATATTAAAGTAATAAGTAATCTACCTCTGATGATGGAACAAAATAAGCTATTGTCAGCAATGAGAACAGGATGCTACCTGTGTCAGAAGATTTTCACTTCCTTGTGGTGGATCAGATATAAATTGGAGCAATTCGGAATGAGATTGCCCTAATGCCCTCACAAGAATAGGAACGTGGCGATGAAAAGCCTGCAAAGCCATAAGTTTAGGAAGTCAAAAAAATAAAACAAAGACATACTAATTCCAATAACAGCTGAAAAGCAAGATAACAATGCAACAGGTAAAAGGTAAATGTTCCTTTGTAGAACAATGCCATGGTTCACACTTCACAGTGATGACCTTTTATTACATTCATTTTTCATCCCACATAATCATATAAGCAAACCTAAATTGATTAAATATTTATATAATATCAAGTATATAATTGAATCAGATAGGATAATTCAGGTACAGACTCTCAGTCTCAAACCAAAGTATTTTTTGTCAAAGTCCAATGACCAGGCAAACTTTTTAGGTTTAAAGAGATTATTAGCTCCTACTGTGTGAACATTACATATAGGCAAAAGATTTGCTGTAATATAAAACAATACTACTCGTAAAGTAACATAAATACACAATCAACAAAATAAGACCTGCTTTACAGTTTTCGGGGCTTGCCAATAGACATTGAAAACAATTCGGAGAAGACTGGGTTTCTGCAAGGATGTTAAAACTGTATCAGTGACTTGGTGTTACCAAACAAATAAAAAGTAATCATCATAGCATTTCATGTTCTAAGGTTTATGTAAATCACACCTTTGTACATAATGCAAAAAACAAAGATATCAGGCGTTGAGCTTCAGAGAATGATATAGGTGGAACGCTTTGAACCATTGATTTAGCAACTCTAGAAGAATCATTTTCAGAAATTGTGGACTCTGAAACTAGTATTGTGCCACTTATCTCCAGACTTTCAACCTGTAAAAGGACAAAAAAATATTGCACTACCAATCATCAGTTTATTAAAGCACAACAATGGCTAAAACATATCCCATTAAGTTGTGCATATTACAAATCACATTAAACACATGCACACACAGATAAATAAACAGGCACAGCAAGATTTACATCTAAATGGTATTCAAACCATATTATATGCAACTTGGTTTAGAACTAATACAGACTGTCATGTAGTCTTACCAACTCATGTCTTAAAAGTGAAAAGCGAAATGATAAAGGAAAAAAGGAGAAAGTGCTAACAAATATTCAAGGATTCAGTTAATATAAACTTTGAGTTGGGAAAGAGTGATATATTAAATATCTTGAAAATCTGAAAGAGTGATTTCGGAAGCAAAGTTTCTATTTCTTGAATCCTTGAATAATGCCTGTAGGGCATTTGTTAGCTAGACCAAAGAAAAACAAGAACATAATTGGTTGATATTCTATCAAAATTTCTAAGAAACAACATTGCTATGAAACAGGAGAGCCAAAGGACCGGAATCGAATAAAATAATGAGATTACTATATTATGGGATTTTCCAGCTCTGATAGCGGTCATTGCAAGAAATGCAGCTTAGAGAAAGGACAATAAAGGAAAGTTAATCGAAAATAAAAGAAATTAATACCTTTGCCTCGGCTTTCTGTTCAGTAGGTCCAGATTGCAAAAGACCAGTATCTGAAACCTCATGCTCCACAGCAGAATGAAGCATATTTGTCGCAAATTTCTCAACATCTTCTGCTATGTAACTAAGCTGAAAGAGTTTGTTTGTCACCTATCCAAAAATGCATGGAAAAAATTGGTTACATTTATTAACAGTCCGTAAGATTTCGTACAGGCATAAGCTTTAATAGTTTATACCAGCCGAATAGCTTTTGCCCGAATCTCATCCTGTGAGTGGACAGCACACTGCAATAGTAAATCGAATACATTAGACATTGGAAAGACACAGAATTTAATATGGCTTGGCCTCCAGAAAACTATAGACTTTTTAAGTCCATGAATTAAAGAGGTGGCGGATTCACTATGATAAACAGAATTATAAGGAATAGCTACTCAACACTAAAATCTTAACCCAATACACCAAATATTCAATGTTAACATTTAGTACAATCTATGACCTAACCACATGTTTTAAAATATACAACCACAATATTTTTTAAGCTTGACAGACAGAGTACATATGCTAAGCCAAGACTGATGAAGCTACTTGAAATGTTTTCATCAATGGATCAAATAAGAACATATATCTAATTTAATGGATCACACAAAAAAAGTCTGGTCAATATGAACATGTCTCTAATTTTTTGATAGTATGATACAATCATAAATCGATCTTAAACTTATTTGATGCACATAGCCAGCTGGTTTTCATCCTTAATTATACAATCCTCTCCATCCATTTTATGTCCAGCTATCACTAATAAAATCCTTATCCAAAGAGTGTAAAGCCGCCAATTAGCTACAGATGCATGCCTACAGATAAACAGCCATGAAGAATTGAAGATAACATACACTGTCCAAATGATACAAACATTATCCAACTAGAGGCTCATGAATGACAAGCTACCTTCAAAGCCATTCCTAAGCAGGCTTGGCGATCTTGTGGACGCCCCAAAATTAAACTCCATATCGCACCAAGACCTTGAGTTACACGTTCAATGTCACGGATAAGTTTACCATCACGATCAATAATATCAGAATAGCAAAGATCATTCAAAATCTTCAAGGCAGATTCTGGCAAAAATGGGACTTCACCAAGAAGTCTACTAAAAGACTTGTCTGAAGCAGGAAAAGATTCCAATAGAGATTTGGCCTACAAGAAAAGAGTAAATATGAGTTTTCTAAGAAAGAAATTAACATTAAAAATAGAAAAAAAATGTTTTATTAAATAAGACCAAGTGACCAATTATTCCTACCACTCCCAGGAGAAATTTTTCATACAAAACACCAGAAGATGAAGAGCATCCAGCTGAATCCAATGTCATGAGGGAGTACAGATGGTACAAGACGTGCATTACAAGTTCATGGCCCTACAAATCAATTTGAAACAACATGTTAGAATTATTTAGAGAAAACTAAACAACAGAAACAAGTTCTCAAAGTCATATCTGTAACGGTAACCATTAAAAATTAGGTATGAGTTTTGAACCATTATTTATGTTAGTTACTTGCTTTACAAGCTTTCTTTTTTCTTGTATAAATAAGTCATATTGGCTCACTTCTTATTCAATCAATTCAACTCATTCAATTTTGTAATCAAAATTCAATTCATTCAATGAGAATATTATCAATCTTTGTTTCTCATTCTTCTTTCTTTAAGCTTCTTTAAGCTTTCTTTTATACACTTCTTGATTCATCAAGAAGCTTTCTTTTCATGGCTCTTACCATATTTTAACAATTTATAATGACTTGGGCAACCCTCCCCCGATGAGGTAGGTTTGAGCCTTTGAGGGTGGAGTTAGGGCTCAATTATTTCAATAAAACCAATACAACAAGAAGTACTTAGAAGAAAAATAGATGTAATAAAAAATAATTCCTATGTCAAAATACCAGCAGTCAAGCTTTTGAAAATTTTCTTTCTTCGGAGTTTGGAATGAACAGTGATTATGTTGCTTCCCACCCTCTCACATGCAAATTCGTAAAAAATGCAAAGATGAATAAGATCCTTTATGCTAACATTATTTGACACTCCCTCCATATTCCGATTAGCATCAGAATCATTATGCAAAAAATAATGTGCAAGTCAGACTTCAATGCATGTATATCAACAGATAATCTTACTAGTAACAGTGAAGTACCCCTTTGCAGAACACTAAAATGTCTAACTACATATTGGACAAATCATGGCAACAGCTGCAATGGAAAAATATTCAGCAAATATCTATTACTCTAACCAAGACAGGGAAAAAAGTACAATAAATTTACTTCAAAACAAGAAGCAGTTTTAAAAACTGCCAGCACACCTTTCGCAAGTGGTCTTCCAGGATGTGTTTTTGCAGCATAACAAAAAAGTCATTATCGTCATCAATCTGCAAGTGAGAAACAATATATTATTTGATAACAATGCTTAGAATCATAAAGACAAGAAACTATTAAAGGACCTACAAGCTCCAAAGCTCCTTATGTTGTAAACAATTTGTACTTGGACAACATGCATTGCAGATGATTCTTATGCCAAGTACAGACAGTATAGGATTCCAGGTTAAGTAAAATATATCCTCCAAATTTCATCCTTAAAGTAGCAAAAATAGATGTGCTACATTTGTTTCGTAAATTTTGAACTCTTAAAAGATACACGGCCAAATTTTCCACATAAATTTATTAGTGAACAGGAAGTTTGATACATAACCAAATAGTCCTATAAATCTTGCAGTCTAAAAGTTTTCAGCTGTACCACCTGATATCTTATAATGAAGCCAGCTTAATAATGTATCTTATAGATAACAAAATACTGTGGGATAAAACAAAGTTTTACTGATACTAGACCACATATGTAAAAGGATGTAAAATAATAAAAAAAATCTGAAAGCTCGCATTTTCAATAGAATTAAAATAAAGTTAGATTGAAAAGAAAAAACAATTTCTACCTGAGCTACTAGTCGAGCAAGTAGTGGCATGCAAAACTGCTGACAATCTGTCCCATGGAAATGCTTGTATGACTCAATTATTTGCCTAATAGCCATGTGTTTCACCTTACTTTCCTGCTCTTTGGAAAGCTCAACATATGGTGGGAGTGGTGGCAATTCCAGACAAGTATCTTCTGACGTAGATGCAACTTGATCATCAAGAGAAAACTGATCAAACTCATAAACTGATGATGAATCTATCCCATTTGTTTCAGCATCATCCGACACTTTCACTGTACTTAGATCCTCATCTCGTGTATCAGTGGGAGAGAGCGAGGGATCCAAAGAAGTATTTGGTTCTTTAATCTGAGGAATATCCCCAGGCCTCTCCACCTCTGTTTTGGGAGTTATCCAATCAGGTGCTGAAACTGAGGGGCCTTCGGAGATTATATCATCATTTTTTATTTTGTCTGTGAGATCTGATGCAGTATTGTCGTCACCAGTTGCAACAGGATGCGAAACAGGCTTAATCGAAGACATGGGATCATCAAACGCCAATTTTGTAGACCCAGTATCATCCGTACTTGATATAACTGCCCCTCCAGGAGTTGCCGCTACACGCCGGGGATCCATGCGACGGGGATCCTAAAACATTGAACCAGGTAGTTCAAGTTAACAAAAGTTGTGTTTTGAAAATCACAGATACAGAAGTATTAACTGGCAAATGCCAATTCTCACAAAGAAAAGCAAGCAAAGTTTACCCTGCGTGGATCACGTTTAGAATCAGCTGGAAGGTGACTGACATTAGGGATATCAGATAGGAATGAACTTGTGGCAGTGGCTGTGGATGTAGTTGAAGGAATTGATGCTTGGGAAGTAACAACCAAGGATTCGACAGAATTTATTGGAGCAGATGCTGCTATAACCTGTGACTGACTGACTTGGGAACCTACTAATCGTGTTACTGGTAAATTTCCAAGCCTTGCTAGTGGTGGGGGTGTGGCAGGCAAGTGTTTCATATTTGTTATAACAATATCAGCCAACAGATCAGGATGAATCTTTGAAATAAGGATTTCAAGAGATTCGGCACCTCTTTCTCCTTCAGCAAGCAAAGCACCAATTAGAGCAATCATTTGCTCCACAGCAGTTAATTCACTATCCAGCACAGGAACATTAGGTGAAACTCCATTAACAGAATTAAGATCTTGCCCAGAATCATTTATTTGAGATGGTAAAGTAAAGTGAGGGTCAGAACTGGAACGAATCCGCTTAGAGATGGCCTCATGACCATTGGCCAATTGCTCATTATCACGAGGAACAGATCTTTTTCTAGATAATTCCCCAGAAACAGCAGACTGAGTCGATGGAAGATCATCCTGAAAGTTAAAAACCAAATGTGATATAAATAGGGGGAACCTCAACTGCTCAATGTAAGCAATCAACAGCTTTCTTCGCAGCAAAAATGAAACTACTTACCTTGCTAACTCGAGCATCACGGGTAAGCCGGTCTCCATTTTTAATCATTTTATCAACTTGCCGAATTACCTGATCAGCAGCATCCCCAGCATTCATAGCTCGCAGGCTCCTTATCAATCTTTCTCTTGACTGGATGTAAAGAAAATAGTTCTTAATAATATATCTAAGCATGGCTATCCACATGAACATTGTTCCTTATCCTTTATACCTATGAGACAGGATCCTAATAAAGAAAATTATTTACATATTATTGCTCTCCTCCTACGGTCCTACCAATGCTTGCTAGTATGTACTTTGTCCTTCATATAAAATGCTTAGTTGTGTACTAACATTGGAAAGAAGATGTTGCACAGCTAGGAAGTAGATAGGGCAGTAACTGACTACAGATAAATTTGTAGTCACTAGTCAATCCACAGTGACATGTTCTACGATTCCGTTTGCAAGCAAACATGACTTAGAGCACTAATCATGAACAAGGCATAGCTTCCCCAAATTAGAAATGAATTCAAGCCTCAGAAAATTTATGAGAAAAATCTTAAAATAGAAGGACATCAGGTTTTACGTTTAAATACTGAATGTTATATGGTCTGTATAATACTGAAGTGTTATCTGCTCTGTCATGTAAAAGTATCTGTATAAATATTAAGATTGAAAGAGAGTGAGAATCGGCACAACAATAAGGTTGCTTGCCTTGTGACCTGGAAGGTCATGGGTTCAAATCCTGGAAACAACCTATTCGCTTTCGAGGGAAAGATTGCGCACATATACCCTGCTCAGACCCTACTAGGTGGGAGCCTTGTGCACCGGGCTGCTGTTTTAAACATTGAGATTGAAGTTACACGATAATTGAAAAATAAAAACAAGCACATTTACCTCTAATATTGGGGAATAGATGCACCTTAGAAACCCCAAAAAAGCAGTTCTTAAGGAGTACTGGATACTGGCACTATGACATCCTTTAACTGTTTGAAAATTTGCATCAAAATCAAAAAATGCAGAAAGAATAGTATCGTAGTGTTGTGTCCTTTTCCTTGCTATGGCTGCTAAACTGTCAAAACAACACATTACATGGTTAGATTGAAAGGACAGTAGCAAGCCAAAAAAAGAGAAATTGCACCTCAACCTCAGCAACTACATGTAAAGCCACACAGCAAGATAGACGTGGTGCAAAACTAAAGAAAAATTAAATCCAAACTATTGGAGGAAATGCATGCAACAATTGGGCACATTGACTCAGACCTTCACACACAAACAATCTAACTGAAACCATTAACAGGGATACTTTCGTTTTGAATATCAATAACAACCGTCAGTATATAAACAATTTTCAAAGTGTCAGCATTTGGATTTAAGTGATCCGAAATGATATTTTCTTTCGAATTCATATTTAGCAGCCCTGAAGTTATGAATTCTTGCATGCATAAGTGTCAGACAACTGTTTCTAACAGATGCCTAAAATTAGATGCACAGATGGAATCTTGCTAAAAATTTAATTCCAATGGCTGATTAGTCATGTGGCTGACTGCACTTTTACTACCCATTGGTTATTGTTGTTTTGAGAATAATTCATCATTCTTAAACGCCTCATATATTAATAATACATTGGCAGAGTGAAAGGCAATGAGGAAGATAAGAGGTGATAAATCATCTGGAATGACCATCTTGTTATAAAATTCAAACTAATCAGTTAGTACATAAATTCCAGGAAGTTATAAAATTCAAACTAATCAATGAGTACACAAATTCCAGGATGGGACAGAGATGAGGAGAAAATGGGAACAAAATATCAGCATATCAGCAAAGGTAAAGATTAGTATAGTAGCTCTCAAGAAGCCAAAAGAAAGAACATAAAAATATGGTATACATCCTGCAAATTAAATGATACATCACATAGATTTCTATAACTCAGGGATAAAATTAACAAACCATGTATTTAGTTAATAAACATCTATATTTTGAATAACATATGTCTCTGTTTCAGTAAAGTTATTATAATTCACACATGATTAACTAATAGTTGTATCTGATCCCACTAAACAGTTCAACATATGGCATTAGTCCTATGTAGTATACAATTATTCAAACTCCCCAAAGTATAAACAGCATACAAGGAGCGGCCTATTTTGGAGCAGCTTAAGAAGGTTAATCCGAGACAAAGTTATATTTATCTGTTTATCATATTCCTTGTTCTAGATACTTTTGAAGAGAATGTAATTGTTAAATAACTTGGATAAAAATCCAAATTGAACCTCCATACTATGAGATTAATTTTAAAAGGCAGGTGCTGATTGAAACAACATGTACAAGATATTTGGAATTCACATGTTGGTTGCCAGAACAATGGATCATGAGATACAAAAGCCTGTTCGGAAAACTTTGTAATGGCTCCAGCATAATTACTATTCTGAATGAGATAAAAATGAAATTCAGAAAAAACGGAGCCACAGCAATTCCATCAAAATATAAATTTTGAATTATCAAGGCATAAATTGTGCATCAGCTGTTGTAAAATAATAAATACATTAATTGTGCATGCGCTTACAACACAATTTAAAATAAGAAATGGTCTATCTTAACAGTTTGCAATCCTTGACGACCATGTTCCTCGGTTCAGAAGATGACCATTTGAATGTATCGCTTTTGAAATTCTATCACCCAGCCAAAAACCACCAATGCAGACATGGCCATTAACTTCTCATAAAGAATTGGTCAGCATGCTGAAATGTTATAAGTAAACAAGTGGTTGAATTTGTTCTATCCACAACAACCTGCTTCAGTTATCACTCCATAGCCGACAAAAGACAGTTATGCATTAAATTTTAGGAGCCTTTCATTGATCTTAAGAGATGAAATATATAATATATATATTAATATATGTATATATATAATTTTTAATGTAGCATGCATGAATTGCACAGTTATTTGCATGACTAATTGCATAATCATTCATGACAAAATTCATATGATTTGCATGGTTATCAATAAGGGACCTTCTAATGGTCTCTTGCTAACATTAATATCAAGGCAAGTTATATTTACATATAATAATGAGCCTAAAGAAAGTACTAAGAGACATATCTTATGATGTAAGCATTATGTCTCTTCAGACAAAATAATCCACAGCAAAGATTGAAATAAATCTTTCACCATGGAAAAAAGCTACACAAATGTGAGCTTGAGTGTAAAATGAACAAATAAATGTATATACACCCCTGATTAGCTAAAGTGCATGGAGATCTCAAGACACTATGGCTAATCAAGGTATTCATACATTCTTATTTTCTCACCATACGTATGTCTAGCCATTTGGGGCGTCGAGCAAGTATTCAAGCCGTGTTCAGCAAGTGCTCAAGCCGACATAATATCTTTTTAATTGGGCATCATTGAAGAGTATCGGACAAGCGTCATTACATGCATTATGGGAGTGTTAGTGTTTGTAACACATTATTTTTACTGCTCCTAACTCATCCTAATATCAGATAGTTGTTCAGACATGTATATTCTCATACTTTTTGAATTTGTAGAACCACATAGTTTCATATCCTAACGCAAGTTTAAAGATAGTTCAAGATGGACATAAGCGAAATATTTCATAAAATGAATCACCAACACCTATATCTTTCAAGAAATAAAAGCAATAAGCAGGACTCTACGGAAACCTAGAAGCCTTCAAAATTTGAATCTAACATTGAAGCCAGCAAGTGATTTTTGTTCAGCAAAAAGAAGAAAAGCATAACAAACACCCCATATATTTTATTCTCTTACATAACTGGTGGATTGGTGGCAGACTTTATAGTACAACAAAATGCATACAAATCAATTCGTAGTCCAAACTCGAAAGAAGAAAATTTTCTAGCAATACCAGAACAAAGGACAACAAATAAATTGTGAAGGAAAAAATTACAAGAGAACAGAATAAACACAAAGCTCATCACAAAAATTATGAATGTTCTACAAATGATACAAGATCACCAAAACATTAGATGTGACATTATCTATAAGATTAATTACCCTTGAGGGTCATTATGAAATGTAGAGAGTTAAAACAATTACATGGACCTAATGAAAGGTACAAAATAGATCATAAAGCATAAAGCTCTAGACAACTAGGCAAACGTACCTTTAATAAGGACGCAACCATTAAACAAGTTGCATATTTATGTTAGACTGTTACATTTCTAAGCCAAAAACTACACCCAAGTTCTAGAATATGCACAAAACTAAATGGAATCAGTTTTATAAACAGACATGAAAGCATAGGGTGAATTATTTGTACAATATTTTATCAGGTGAGGGAAAAAACTGGTCAACCAAGATCGTAGGAGCTTATTGAAAGTATGGCTAGGAGAGGCACAACCAAGTACATGTATAAACTAGAAAATAACATGTTTGAAAAGGAGTTGGGAAAAAGATAATAAATAAATAAGTCTGCATAGTTTTATCCCAATATTAGTTATCATGCAAAGATGGAAAATAAGATTTTAAATGCAACAATGTAATATACAAAGTAGGCTACAAGAAAATTTCCTAAGGATCTTCAACAACCAGAAAGTGATGATAGCACAAACAAGGGTTATTGGCTGATAGGATATTACAACTCACCAATTTACAACGGTAATAGTCAAGCAACCAGGAAGACTGCCAGCAGACTGCAGTAATTTTAATAGAATACCAATAGTCCTATTTGCCTCAGACATGAGCACCATTGGATCAAGAACAGGATGACCACCCACCAACCACGAAATATTAACAGCTTGCCTCACTCCTGTTTTTGTATCAATGTTGATATTAAATAAATGAGAGGGTGAAAATTATCCAAAATAAATCAATTTCATAGACTAATCGACCTTTCCAAACTAAAGCCATTAAACTCCTGACAACAAAATATTAAACTTGGTCAAAGATAAAGAGAAAAACCTTCTGTGGTTGATTTCTCGGGATCACTGGTGTCAGATGTAAAAAGTAAGGCAAATGTTTCCAAGAATTTCAGTGCCAGCAACTTTATTCCAACAGGACAAGGCTACAATGTCAAGTAAATTAACTTTCCAATCAGCAGAAAAACATAAAGTCCATTGCCGCTACCACAAATTAAACTTGAAATGCATGACACTTAGATCCAAAACAAGGAACAAGATGAGAATTTTGAACTACAGCTTCATAGAAGCATACGAGTTAAGTACTGTGCAACCTAAAATCTCAGCAACAACTGCTGGAAACACCAAACCTAAAATTTCAAAAAGTGGCAAGTGACAATTACGTTGATTTTCTTTTAGCCAAAATTGAAAGAAAAGAATAACTAACTTTTTAGATTGTCATGCGCCTCATTCTACACAATCTGAAGAATAATTGTAACTTAGTAGCTTAATTTACATGCCCTCATCTAACAAAAAGTACCACAGGAAAGTAATTATTTAAAAACTAATTTGATATCATAACCCATGTAGACCAGACAAGCGCATATACAATGACCTTGCACTCAAATAAAGAAAACAGAGTAGTAACTCTCTCGATGGTAGCAGATGATCATATACAAAAGTCAAAGTGACAATTTCTAAAACCACAGACTTCTTTGACTAAACTTGGGCTGAAATTCAAATTTCAAATATTGCACAATTATACAATTGCTTTTACAATTAGCTGAACATAGTTAATGAGTATATTTCGCATCAATATATCACCTTCCAACAAGACAATTTCTGAAAACAGTAAAACCTGACAACAATAAGAGACACACAGATTCACAAGCAGTTATGGCAATAGCAAAGGAAATAAAAGCAGAAGAAACTAATTACCTCCAGAGCAATCCCAAAAACAGCATCCTTGAACTTAAGCATCCACATCCAAATCTCTTCTAGCCACCTCTCAACTTTACCGTGTTGTTGAAACTGTTCAGTATCCCAAATTAGTGTCACTTGCCAGTAGCATACCACATACCAATGTCAGGAAAATAAGAATAAAATAGGCAGAGGCTCTTAGTCTTAATGAATGAATTTCTTCTATCAAAAACAAATGAGCAAAGGGAAAGAAAGAAGATTCAACACTTCATGAATCATGGGGAACATTAAAACAACTACTAAAGCCCTACGTAATTCATGAACCACTGACCAGTGATTTGATGAACCAATAGGACAAATAAGGTACCATTTGGCACACAGGCAGAATATGATGGAACATGACAGCACCAACTGTACTGTTTTGTTCTCATTGATTCCACCCCTTTCAGTGGAACCAACATGTTCCACTTTTCAATCTTTTGTCATGTTTTGTTCTGTTTTGCTCTTCCGCCAAACACTGAAAAGAACCATGTTTTGTTTTGTCTTGTTCTAACGGGTATACCAAGAACGAACTATAATATGTTCAAAATAGCATAAATCTGCTGTAATATTATAACAAGACTCTAAAAACTACATAAATCAATAGTACCTGCACAGTCAACTCCTCAAAAGCACTAGTGAATATATGTGTGCCACTAACAATAGATTGCTTTACAACCCCAACGTCGGCATCTCGTAAAAATGATAATAGAACCGACACCAGTGAAGGAGAATGCTCAGCTGCTTTAAAGCCAATCTCCTCAATCACCCTGGAATACAGTTAAAGAACCACACATTAAAATTTTGCCTATAAAAAATAAAACATCACACAAACACAAACACACGCTTATGGAGAGTAAAACACACAACTAACACATTAAATAATAGGAACAAGCAAAACTACTAAATTCAGCATAACGAACTAGAGAATGAAAATACTAATAATAAAAACAAAAATACTAATAATAAAAATAAAGAGTCGGAAAACAAATAAACATAAATGCATTGCCCTAAAATACTAATTTAATTCATAAAACGTGACGCAACCAAAGCAAAACAATAAATTGAACTTAAAAGCAACAATAAGAAAAAAGTAGGGTTAAGAAATGAAATAACTGGATGAGCAATTTGCGAACGAGGCTTTCGGGAGAGGACTTTAGGTCGAGCATATAAGGGAAGAGTTCGGCGGCGAGAGAAGGTTCGATGGAGAGAAGAATGTTTTTGGCTTGTTTAAGGGAGGAGGTTTTGACGTTGAGGTCGCCGTGGTTGTTGGCGGCGGCGAGAAGAGAGAGAGCTTGGTCCCTTGTAGGAGCGGCCATGGAAGTTAGGGTTTTGAAAAAATGGAGTGTGGAGGTTTAGATAAATTGGAATTGGAATTGGAAGAACAAAATGAACCAAGTGATGCTGATTATTAGAATGAGATGTTGAGAATTTGTGGATTCAGATTCGGGCTGGGAAATTTGGCTACTCATTACGTTCAATGGAGCCTGTTATAATCATATTCATAAACACAGAATTATTGTTTTTGTTTCTTTAAAAATTTAATCGTGAATATTTATACACTTTCACTATATAAAATGTGTATATTATAATTTTATATAATTTTTTTCTTTTTAAAAAAGATGAGAGATTTTTGGTAAGTTTTAGCGTCTCTTTAGTTCCTTTAAGGTCTGATATGATCTTTCTCATATAACAGTTTTTATAACTTTTTCTTCCAAAAAATCGGAGTGTATCAATTTCATCCTAAGATAAAAATTAAAAATAATTTTTAAATTACACAAATATTGATTAAAATAGTTTTTTATAACATGAAAATGTATGATATATGATTTTTATACATTGTCATTACATTATACTTCATACATATTTTATTCTTATTCATCATTAACTCTTACAAAAATACAAGTTGATGTATTGACTATACACAAATTTTTACACTAGAATCTTATAAATATTGCATTATCTATACTTCTATATCTATACTTTTATACTATATATAAAGCCAAAACATTGTGTAACCACCACTATGGCCTAATTTATATATTCATATTTTGCCCTTCAAATTTTTAATTTAAAAAAACCATATAATCATATATAATCACCTCAAATATATTAACTATAAGTTGCATATCTATACTACTTGATAAATGAAAAACATAACTTCTAATTTTATTGTATAAGTTATATTTTCATCTTTATATATACTTATAATACTAAACATTTATTTCATATTTTATAACTTCTAATTTTATTTTATAACTTCTAATTTTATCTTTATAATTTCTAATTTCATCTTTATATATACTTATACCAATAAACATTTATTTCATATTTTATGACTTCTAATTTTATATTTAATAAACATTTATTTCATAATTTATAACTTTCTAATTTTATTTTATAACTTCTAATTTCATCTTTATATATACTTATATCAATAAACATTTATTTCATAATTTATGGCTTCTAATTTTATTTTATAACTTCTAATTTCATTTTATAACTTCTAATTTTATCTTTACTAACATGTACCGTGCTTGTCAACCCGCTTTCCTATTGTTTATAATATGTATTCTACATATAAAGTTGTATTATATATTGTAATTCGTTTGAGGTAATTGTTCAATCTTAAAGAAATGATACATATACAATTGTGTTCATCAAGAATAGAGTCTTGATATATTCATTTAATTTTATTTTCTAGCGTGTTAACAGCCACTACCGGGTCTGTGAACCCAATTTCCTATCGTTTGTAATGTGTATTCTACATATAAAAGTGATTTTTTATCTAATTAATTAAAATCTATTGAGTAAATCTATTGCATTGGTCACAATGTATACAATTGAGTAAAGAATATGTGAATATTTGACATTTAAAACATCCAGATTACACGTTACAAACAATATGAAAACAGGTTGACAGTCACAGTAGTACCTGTCAACACGCTAGAAAATAAAATTAAGTGAATATATCAAGACTCTATTCTTGACGAACACAATTGTATATGCATCATTTCTTTAAGATTGAACAATTACTTCAAACGAATATATATATTCAACTGCAAATTACAATATATAATACAACTTAATATGTAGAATACACATTACAAACAATATGAAAGCGGGTTGACAGGCACGGTAGTGCATGTCAACACGCTAGTTTTAATAATGACTAAAGTGTCCAAAAAACTAAAAATAACTATTTTGATCCACATTTAAGATTTTTAGAAGTTATTTTAAGTTTTTAAATTTTTCAAAAACTAAATTAATATGTGCCCAAAATTTATCCATGATCTAATGGTTAATTATTGTTAAATTTTAGATAAAAAAATTGATATATTTACCATGTAAAAAAATTATGGTGACAATTAATATATATTAATTTTTGAAATTGACTTTTTTATTTCAAAACTAGTCATTTAAGATTTTTTTTATTTATTTCTTTAATTTCATTTTGATTTCCGTTTTTCTTGCGGAAAGGGTGAGAAACACGTATTAGTTCATATACATATTAACTAAAGTGTCTTTTAGGTTAGGATGTAATGTTATATTTACTTATTGTTATTCTCTTTTTACATTTATTAATTACTAGCATGTTGACATGCACTGTCGTGTCTGTCAACCCGTTTTTCTATCGTTTGTAATGTATAATATGTATTTTATAAATTTAAATATAATTTTTTGCGCTAAATTTACGGTTGAATTTATTCAATTGGTCTAATATTCAATTTTTTAAATATACTTTTAAAATAAGAAGATAATATAGATAAAATAAGAAAATAATATTATATGATTTTTTTGGTAGAAATAAAAAGATATTGAGGGCAAAATAGGAAAACACAAATTACACCATAATGGGTGATTATTTTATGTTTTCCCTTTATTAATAGTATAGATTATAAATCTTTGTTGTTTTGGGCTCCCGACCAAGATCTTTATATGGATCCATATGTAGGATTAGTGTCAAAAGCATAAATATTTATAGACGTTGAAGTTGTATGGACTATGGAGTGTTTTGTAATAGTTGGGAAGAACTTATGCAATTGTCCATTAAATTCTTATAACTATATACTTTATTTTAATTAGCGTGTTGACATGCACTGTCGTGCCTGTTAACCCGCTTTCCTATCGTTTGTAATATATAGTTTGTATTTTATAAATTTAAATATAATTTTTTGCGCTAAATTTACGGTTGAATTTATTCATTTGGTCTAATATTCAATTTTTTAAATACACTTTTAAAATAAGAAGATAATAAAGATAAAATAAGAAAATAATATTATATGGTTTTTTGGTAGAACTAAAAAGATATTGAGGGCAAAATAGGAAAACACAAATTACACCATGATGGGTGGTTATTTTGTGTTTTCCCTTTATTAATAACTAGCGTGTTGACATGCACTGTCGTGCCTGTCAACCCGCTTTCCTATCGTTTGTAATGTTGTATTTTATAAATTCAAATATAATTTTTTGCGCTAAATTTACGGTTGAATTTATTCAATTGGTCTAATATTCAATTTTTTAAATACACTTTTAAAATAAGAAGATAATAATGATAAAATAAGATAATAATATTATATGGTTTTTTGGTATAAATAAAAAGATATTAAGGGCAAAATAGGAAAACACAAATTACACCATGATGAGTGGTTATTTTGTATTTTCCCTTTATTAATAGTATAGATAACTAGCATGTTGACATGCACTATCGTGTCTGTCAACCCGCCTTCCTATCGTTTGTAATGTATAATTTGTATTTTGCAAATTCAAATATAATTTTTTGCGTTAAATTTACGGTTGAATTTATTCAATTGGTCTAATATTCAATTTTTTAAATACACTTTTAAAATAAGAAAATAATATTATATGGTTTTTTGGTAGAAATAAAAAGATATTGAGGGCAAAATAGGCAAATACAAATTACACCATGATGAGTGGTTATTTTGTGTTTTCTCTTTATTAATAGTATAGAAGTATAGATAAGACAAAAAGTGAGGAAAAATATTAGACATAATTTAAATTGTGTTTATTGAATACAACTCTTTTTAGTGAAACAAAAAAAGACTAAGTCATTATTTCAATATATCAAGTTGACAATTTTATTTACCAGAACATAATATTATTATCACAATTATAGGTTTATATTTAATATTATTTCTTAACAATGTAACTTCACATATAAAAATGATATTATAATTATGAATTAACAATTTAACATAATAATTATGATTAGTATGACATTTCATTTGTCCTGACATTGGTACCTCATTCTAAAATATGACAGACATCGGTATTTCCTCACTTTCCAAACTCATCAACTAGAGTTGGTAATGAACTGAATTAATTCGACATTTGTTTAAAATTTGACTCATTAATTAGTTCGATAAACTTAATTTATAAACTGAACGAACCAAACTTGTATAAAAATTAAGCTCATTAAAACAAGTGAATCGAACTTAAATTAAAATTTAAGTTGGTAAATTGGAAGGGATGTGTATTGTAGTTGTTTTGGTACTTGGCCGGTCCAAAGGCTAACAAAAGCAATGTTTACATTTGATCAGCCTCAATCGTAGCAGCAATCAGGTTATGTTTGTGCTATAAATAATACTATATACCCATAATAAATTAGTTTAGAAACTCTAATTTACTTTCCAAGGATCCAAATCCAAAATCACGTGTTTAATAAAATCAGTTTAGAGCTACCCCTATTTTTTTGACAGAAACATGTGTTAGTTTACGTGTTAATTATGAAGTATTTGATTGATTATTACTAAATATCTTATTTTAAAATTTACCCAATCCAATCCAATTCTATACACTTATCTATGTTTTTTTTAATTAATTTTCTACTAGAAGGAATGAAAGGGTCTTTCAGTCATCCTCGATTCTAGTGAAAGATCCAAGCTTCTTCCTATTGCTGGTGGCTTTTATCATGTGACATAATTGAATTTTCACATTAAAGCTATTTCAAAAGTAGTGAGACCAAATAATTGGTTAAGTTTGAAAGATTATGATGAATTATACATAAAAAGCATGCAATTGCAATTAGAATTCCACTACAACCAAGCCTTAATCTATTAGGTGAGATCGGGTAAAACGTATTTAGAATTCTCTTTAGACAAAGAAATGGTTGGACAAGACTCTTACCGGCACAAGGGTAATCTGAACAAAAGTTATTATAGTGTTTTTTTTTTATTTCTATGAAGTGCTGGGTAAGTTGTAGGACTTTGATATTGCATGTTTCTTTGTATTTATGAACAGGAATCATATGCATCTTTTCACATAAAAGAAAGCTTTGGAGTTAGAACTAACATGTACTAATGATACCTTAAAATTTTGGACTTATTCCTTTGATCTTGGATTTAACGACTGATACATGGTAGTGGTTTCTAATTTCATTAATCTAATTTCATAAAAGACAACTTTGGAGTTAGGACTAAAATGTAGTAAGGATACCTTAAAATTTTGGACTTATTCATTTGATCTTGGATTTAACCACTTATGCATGGTGGTGGTTTATAATTTCATTAATCACACTCATGTTTAGGCCATCGGTGCCGACCAAAATTGATTAGAAAAAAATGTATGTAATGATAATATATGAGTTTTGTATAATGTTATAGTACATTCACCATTCATGTTTGACTATCATTGTCTCCAAAAAAAATAATAATAATAAATGATGAATGATATACGGACAAATTTTTATACTAACAAATAGATATTACATTCTTAATAATATCAAACAATATGGATAAGTAAAATTATATAAAACAATTGAAATATATAGGCAAAAATGTATATTAAAATATAAAAGTAATTGAAATTGAATATGAGTATGACAATTATTTTGAAGGAAATCAGAGTTGACAGATTTAGATCTTCAAATGAAGGCTTCAACATATGAGTATTAAATTTATACAATTACAGTATAAAAATATATATACAGTAACAATGTGAAAAACTCTTACACCGTTAGTGTATACATGTTTTTCTCTCGATATATCGGTAGATTTCTTTTTATACATTATTTTTTATAATATATATTGATTGATTAAATAGTTTGAGAACAACCCTTTCAAATGAGGATGATTGGTTTGTTGCTAATCTGCAACAGGTTTATATGTGAAAGAGGCATATGCAGTGCAAAGTAATGTGATTAGTCCTTTCTAATGTGCTAAAAAATGGTTTAGATCAAATATGCACATTATGTTTTGTGTGGAAAGTCCTTAGAGGCAAGATTGCAACATTATGTTTCTCCGTTAAAGGAAAACATCCTTACTTATTTACTTATTATGTGCTTTTCAATAAATCCTTATTTTAGTATTTTTTGTTATTGAAAAATGAGTTAAGATCACTTTCTTTGCTTCAGAGCCCACAATATCAATTATCTTGTTCACATCCTTGATCACTCAATAAAAAATGTCTCTGTACATAGAAGTTATGCAAAAAGAGAATAGTAACAAAAATTCCAACTTTACTCTCTTATTATTTATGTTGAACATTTTTGTCTAGTCCCTTCATATGCATACTTTCAAGTTTTAACCCTCCTAAGCTAGACAGATTTAAAAAGTTCCCTACTTAGTAAAATGTGCCCAAGAATCACACACATCTCTATTTGAAGCAATGTTGTAGTGCTAAATAATGCTTCCTTCTATTTCTCACAAACATCTTCCTCCATATCCTGCACTTCTAAATAATGCTTGTTTTATATCTTCAGAACTAAACATTGTCCTTTGCTCCAATTCCTGTTACAAATAGAATAATATTGATTATTAACCCATGGCTTAACAAAAAAAGACTAATGAATATAAAAACTGATGCAACCAAATAAGAATTTTATAGAAAGTGCCTGAAAAACAATAATACTAAAGAAAATGTTTCATGTACATATATCCTTAACAATTTTCCACAAGCTTAGTTTTAATAATTAAACTTACTCGAATAAGTTTTTTAAACTTACTTCTCATCTTAGTCATCAATTCTAAGGAAATTTAATGGTTTGGATCTACTCACTAATTCAAACCATTAAATTTCCCTATAATTGATGGCTAGGACGAGAGTAAGTTTGAAAAAATCACTCTTAGAGTAAGTGGATCCCTCATCAAGTAATGTAATTTGTGTTATAAAAAGTAAAGCTGTTAGAAAGAGTGTAATATCTACGAAGTATCTCAAGATTTATATACAACGTACATCATCTACCGTTCAATTGCATTACACTTTTTTAAGAGTGGATGATGATTAAACATGAATGATGGATGATGCAGTAAGTAACAGTATATAAAACTCATACTCGATACATTGTTTCCTCTATGAGAAAAGTTATTCAACTTTATTGCACAAAGTAACATGATTCTAATACTAATTAATGTACCTGAGAGCAAGAAGCCTGCATTGAGAAATCATTGAAACAGCTAATAACACATTGTTGAATCTCTAGGCCTAATGCTTCAAGGGTGTTAAATGTAGAAAGCAACAAGCCTTGCTTCCCAGCACAGCAAATTTCAATCTTGGTGTCCAAACTCTTCTCTACCTCAAACTGCAAATAAATAAGTTAAAAACTAAACCAATGCAGGATTGAACTAATCATAAATGGTATCCTTCAAAAGTGGTTTATTTCAAGAGGATACTATTAAGAAAAACCATACCTTAGGAGAATTTCTAATCAATATTTCATTTGGCTTTACATCTTTGAAAATGGCTCCCATATTTGCATCTACTTCTATTCCTTGTTGCAAATTGTTGATCTTATCTAGAAGTTCTTTCATGTAATCAATAGTGTCACTAAGAATAGATGTTCTGTCCATCTATGATAAATGAACATTTTAACAAAACAAATTAGATCTACATATAGCAAAAGATTATAGTAGTTCTGTATGTGTAGTTAGTGTGCATTGAATGATTCTCATTTCATACCTTACTTATCTTAGGTACAATTGACCTTAGCATCGAAAGCCGATCGTTTAGTCTCTTTCTTCTTCTCCTCTCGGCCATTAAATTTTTTGAAGGTTGCCCCTGAAGCTTCTTTGCTCTATGCTTACTTTCTAGCCCAGATCCCATGTTGAAAACCGGCATTTCTGGTGATGATTGTGTTGTCTCCATTTTGCATGTGTTTTGCAGCTCCAAATTCTGAACCACTTCATCAAGCAAAACTGTATTACCCTCTTCTTCAATCATGGACAATGAGAAATCTTCTTGAGCAAGAAATGGAGATGTATTAAGTGGAGTATCAAGGGTACCATAATATGAATCAAGAACTTGTGGTGCTGATGGTTCTTCAAGTAAGGAGCCATAGATTTCATTGATGGTGTTGTAGTCATTGTTGTAACTTTGAGGAAATTCTTGACCATAACAAGTGTTGTTTTGGAGAAAAGGTAAAGAGTTTTGATCAAAACAATCAAAACTATAGCTATTAGATAAGAACTGATTTTGTTCTGTGGTTGGATTAGTGTGCCATGTTTCTCTTCTTAGAGCCATTAACTCCTCCAAGAAATCATGGTCATAGAGCTCCATTTCACTATACCTATCTCTCTTTTGTTTTCAATGATAATTATTTAAGAAATGCCTTGAGAATATTTAGTACTAAGTTTTAGAATTTATAGGGGAATACAGAAAGGCTAGTGGTAACTTGATTATTGTATGCAATATAGTATGTACAATGTTGTATTCATGAGCAACTATAATAATCCTAAGACTGAAATGGAATCTGCTTTTTATTTCACATTTTCCTCTCTCTACACAAAGGAATCATCTTGGGTAGGGAAGAGTCAAATTACTAGTGTTTAAGAGTGAAAATGTTATCTCATTATATCTTAATAGTAAAAGTGTCACATCATACTATTTAACCGAACCTCGTTATATCTAAAGGATAAAAATGTTACATTATACTATTTAACGACCCTCATTAAGGAGGGGAAATTTGTGTCTCTTTCACTGAAATCTCTCCATTGTTAAGAAACTTTGACCCTCACATATGTGTGGAACCAAAAGTGGTGGAGTTACCATCATAAACCCTGTCAGGTTCTTTGTATGTTTAAAGGCAATGTAATATAAAATGCTATAAACAGAACAGTAAACAAACTCAGTTTCAAACCTATCCCTCTCACCACTTGTAGAAAGTTTCTGAGTTAGGACCCACTCTCCCAATGCTTCCAAACTTTGGCTTAGCTCATAATTTCAAAATGAGTTGGTGGTCTTATTTTGTTCTTTACCTCTTCTATCCAATATACTTTATACAAATTGTACATGTTTGTCCAATAAAAAAACCAGAGTATCTATTTTTTACTTCATTTTCTAAGCTCAAAGGGTGAAGCTATAAGTATGGAAACTCTACTTTCACTCCTCCTGCAAGAGTGGGAAATTATGTTCCTCTCACATTATATTTGAGTATAATATCTATATGGTAAGTTTAAAGAGACATAGTCAGTATATTATTCACCATTCATTTGTATTACTTTTTTTTTTTTGAAGAGCTAATGATAATAAAACATGAATAATAAATAATATAGTGATAGTTTATAAAACTCATACACCGTCAGGACATTCATTTTTTTTCTTAAAATATATGCAACCCCGTAGTCATTTTCTAGCTTCCCTTTTGGCTCATTTGGTCTGAACAGATGGCATATTGTCCATATATTTGATTTTGATCTTGATCTCAATCTTCATCAAGTTACGAGTACCAATAATATTAATTATTATTGCAAGGTGTAGCTTCATACATTTAGGGTTAATATGAGGGTTGAATTTTGGAGGAAAAAGAAGGGAAATAGAAGTTTGGAAACTATAAAATACACATGACTTTTAAGTCTTTATTTTCTCTTCTTTCTCCTCCAAAATTCAACTCCCAAATTACCCATTAATGTATGTGTAACAAGATATAAGAGGGGATCATAACTCAGTAAAGAAACTTATTTGACCAAAAATAAGTGTATAGCCTTGTTTATTTAGAAGAGATTTTCAGAGAATTCAAGATATCATAAACACACACACCCATATATATGTGTATGTATTCAATATGTTAGTATGTAATATATAAATCTCTTTCTTTTTTGGCATCCCTATTAATTATATCTCACGGATTTTTGTCCCTTGGTAAAAAGCTATGCTGAATCGTCTCTTGATGAAAGGTTCATGACTAGCTAGCTAGGTAGAGAGCATCCTCACCAATTATTTTCTTTTATGACCATAGAAGTTGGATATGATTATAACTATTTATATAGCACAAGGAATTGTATTCGGAAATATGCCAATGAGAAAAATGTAGGTCATTTTCGAGTTATAATCATCCACTGAAGAATCTAATTAAAACCCACACGTGATATTAATCCACTAGTAATAGCAACTAATTTTAGCTAGAGTTAATATATCTATACAATATAAATACACAATTAATACATTCAACATTCATTTATATTACATTTTTTAAAAAGTCAAATTCATTTGTATTGCTAAAAGTTTTCCATGTTCTAGTTTGAAATTTATAGATAGATGCAATGTTTCCTCTAAGGTTATGAAACAAATGAATCTAAATTATCCAATATAACCAAAGTGTCCCCATCTAGCTTTGCTGTAAACTCAAAAATACTTTCAATATATAGTTTTGGCTATGCTTACATGGAATAGGACTTATCCTATTAGAGTTAGAAAGCTTGTTGATATTATTTTAAGTTTGATGTGTGTATCAACCTTTTCTTCCCAGCATTGATGCACCAAAATAATGAAATATTTACAACAGAGTTTACTAAATTATTATTTTAGGATCTTTTTCACTTTCCCCCTCTTACTTAACGTCATGGATCCTTGTCTTCTTTTGGAACAAGTTTGATTTTTTTTTAATTTGATTACAAATGAATAAATTTTCATTTTCATATGAATGTGAGTGAAGGAGACATTAACTCCACTAAAAGCATCAGCAGTTAGATTTATAGTTTTTTTAGTTTAAGGAATTTTTAGCTTGATTGAGTATAATACTATTCATGTATCAAAAACTCTACATCAATTTTATCTTATACGTATATACTTGTTTGAGAAAAAAGTAGAGAGTATATGTTGGGATATTTATTTTTCTTGTTTTATTATATTTAAAAATTGATAAAAAAAATATTCTTTTTGTACAAATACCATTCCTTTAAACAAAGCTAGCTTCTTTATATATATATGTGAGTATATATGTAATTAAAAAAGGAACTGTTCAATAATAAAAATGTAAGAATTAATCAGAGTGCAATATATTTTATCCAATAACAGTTTTTTTTCTCATTTTCAACATCATTACAAAGTTGCAAGAATTAAAAAAATGCAATATATTTTATTTAGCAACTATATTATTATATATCTAATTTTCATCTTGGTATCTAGGTATTTGGTTTCACTAAATTGCCTACTTTCTCAATTGCTAAGAATAATAACAACATGATTATTAGGGAGTGGGTGATATATAATTGTGATCTAAACCGAAGAACAATGACAACAACAAAAATGATCAAATTAAATATTAATAATAAATATGTATTTTTTATTTACATGACTTATTTACCATTGAAATTACAATGGATATCTTAAGAATAATGGAGAATGATATTGCAAATATATTAATGAACATGTATATTTAATTAACATTCTCTAAACACTAGGGTTTCTTAACTCACAAAAATAAGAGTAAATGCTCAAACCAATTCCTCATTCTTTAGCTTCCAATTTTAAAAAAATGTTAAACAATCTAATCCTTCATTGCATGCAACACAACCCTTTCTCAGTCAAATCAGAAGCAAAAATATTCAACTCAAGCACTGAAGATGGTAATGTGTGTGAGACCTGAGATTTCAACACTTTCCAAGAACCCAGAAACAGAAACACTGATGCTGTTGTTATAGTTGCAAATGAGGGAAATCAGGGAAATTTATTGAAAAGTTGAGCAAATTCAGATTCTGCATTGGTCTTGATTATTTTGATCAAAAGTTGAAACTTTGGGAAGAGGGTTAAGAATATGAGGAGATTTGGGTTGGTGATTAGGAGCATGGAGGTTTTGTAACTTGGAGAGGAGAAAATGTGACTCCATCAAATGAAAGCTATATATATTTGATTGGTTTATTGCTAAAACTCCATGCCTTGGCAATGATTTGTAAATCAGATAAGAGAACATGGGCACAAACCCTTTCCGACAATTTAGTATTTGTAGTGGGTGAAACTCGAAACCTTAATAAGTTGACATATACATAGTAGTAGTACTATTGAGCACAAGAAACTGAACAATTCAGGTAGATTTCCAGTAAAGTAGGGATTGGTAAGAAGAAAATGTATTGCTGAAGAATATCCATTCTAAAGATGAGCCTCAATGTGGGTTTTTAAAGCTAAGGTATAGGTGCATTTTGTTGCGTTTTTTTCTTTTAAAAAAACATGTTGGACCAAGGATCCCACGTACGCAAAACTGTTTAGTGTAATGAAATGTTAATTGACGATAAGTGACTAAGGAAGAGAATTATCTAAGATTTGAAGAAGTGATGAACCTGACTAAGTTTATTGTAAGGAATTAAATAAATAAATATATATATACACACTCCACATGTATCTTTTTTATGCAGATTCCTCATAAATCGCTGCAAAGAATTCCAAATTCATAGTTGTGTGCATGATCTCCCAGGTATTACGATCTGACAAACACAAAAACAAATGACTGATTTATGATAGTATAGAAACTTTCAATATTTATCATTATTTTTGTCATCATCAATAAGAAATAATAATTCGTTTAATATATAAATAAAAAATAAGCTATCAGAATCTTTAATGTGTTGGTTATTTCTTATTAGTAGCAAAAATAATGATATATAGAATAATGGGTATAGAGATTTATTTTAATACCTCACCTAACAAGAATTGGCCTATCAACCATGCATTTAACTACACATCCAACTAGCTAATTCTTCTGTCGTCTTTCCTTGATTACTGTATACTATTATTAAGCATAACCAAATAATTACAAAAGAAAGATATTAGCTTTATTAGCCAAAATTCAATTATAACTTAATGAGGATACATATATATACACGACAATCGATATGTATTATTTCATAATACAAAGCTAGCTTTTCTCATGTATCCGCACATAGAAATGTAAAACCTCCCTCTAATTACAAAGTGGTAATTGGTTCTTTCTTTCTCCTATTTCCTTAATTTGTTTCTTTAATGTTCTTACTGTATAATAATTCACATTTAAGAATGATCATTCAACAACATCTATATATTATACATTATTAAATGTGAGATAGAAGACAATTAACAACTTTTAGTAAAAATATTAGAATAAGGAAAAATACGAGTAAAGAATGGGAAAAGGTGGATAAAAATATAATAGAGAATCATCCTTACCTGCTAGAGGGAAAAAGGAGAGGTAAAGCTTTTTTTTTAAATATCAAAATTGCATTCCAGTGTGAATTCTCGAATTCTCACATTATGGTTGCTCGTGCCAATTCTTTTCTCATAATACTGACTACCAGTGGCAGTTCTTGAAATTTTCACTTTGTTTGTTTATGTCAATTCTCAAGTGCCACAGAAAGAAAGAGAGAGGATATTGTTGAAAATGCGTCGGTGGCTTATAAAAGACGGAAAGAGAAGTCGAGAGGTAACGCCTTCAACTTGGTCAAATTGTAATATGGGGAGGAGATCTTTATTTATAGCTTGAGGTCTCTAACGACTCCCTCATCCGATGGTGCAAAAGATCAAACAACTATATGATCCAACAGTGCAAAATATTACCACCCAACGACTCTATGTTAAATGTGTATTGACTTGGTCAACACACGGTCCAAGCCAAAATAAAATAAAATAAATAAATGTTTATTTAAAAAGAATGTTGGATCCAAGCTCGAATATGAGTCGAGCCGAACAGCGACGGAGGAGGTGGTGGTGCTCGTGCACACGTGTGTGAATGTGTTTTGTTTGTGTGAGTGGGTGAGACTCACACAAACAAAACTCATTGTACCTCTTAGGGTAAACTCCAAGGCTTATAAAGTCTTTCAACTTCTCTCCTCCAAACAATATGAGATACTAGTGAGTTTTTTATTTCACAAACCCAAAATTCATCACAAATAACCACATTAATATGCATTAAAAACCACTTCAAAAACTTCATTCTTTTAACAAATTTTAACAATATTTAAACAAGCATTGAACTCCTCCCTCTTTTTATTTACTTCTCTCTGATCTCATAAAAGAAGCTCTTGTATATACCAAAAAAATAAGTTCTTGCGAAAAGAGAAAAGAAAAACACTATTATTAATATGTCAAAGAGCTTAATTAAAATAAATACTTTGGCTGTTTGCAAAATTTGTTTATATTAATGACATTATTATATTTGAAGTTTGTTAAATGACTTAAAATAATATATAATATTATATTAATCTAATGTTTATGGAATTTTTCGTTGGATGAAAAGTTCAAGGACAATATTGGCAACTTCTATGTGGAATATAAAAGGTTTTAAAAAACTAACTTTTAAAAGTTAAAAATGTACCATCCCCAAACATGCTATAGATTTGTGTTACCAAACATGATCTCTGTAGTAAGAGATAAAATTTGCTTTAATGTTGTTCACTCCTTCAAAAAAAATTATAGTTATACTCTAAGAGGAATATACATCTGTTGTTCCAAAATAATGTACCATTTTATGTGCCGTTGATTATGATTGATCAGAAATATAATTAATTATTAAAATTTTAATTTAAATATATTTTTCAACCAATCAAAATCACTGACACATGAAGTGATACTAATTATGAGACAGCAAATATAGTCCTCTCTAAGAGTAAGTTAATTGGATTTTTTGAGAAACCAATGGACACCTAATTGAATTTTAAACTTACTCCTCTATAATGAAATCTAATAATTTGAATTAGTGAGTAGATCTAAACTATTATATGTACATAAAATTGAGGCTAAGATTGAGAGTAAGTTTGGATCTCTCCTCTCTATATATAAAATAAAGTATATTCTGGTATAAGGTGATAAATTATCTCATTCAGTCTCTCAAATCTTGACATGTTGTATATATATATATATATATATATATATTATCAATCATGTTATTCTTATTTATGAATTATAGAGATAACACTTAATTTCATAGCAAACAAAATAGTGTTCAATATAAATCATAAAGAGATATGGAACATAGAACTATAATAATAATAATAAGAGAAGGTGACAAAGTAAGGACTAATAGACCACGAGGAGCACAGGGGAATGAATATACTTATATGGCTGAAAATGTAAGGTGCATGGTGGTATCATATGAGAAAACCGCGGCAGTTTTGTTTTGTTATTTGGAACATAGATTGATTCAGCCCACAATATCTTATTTGGAATTCAGGGATTCATCCAAAACCACCATTCTTTTGTTTCCTAGTGTTTTCTTTCTTTGTTAGTTACTCTTTCTAAACAGTGCAAATGGGGTCCCAAAAATAGTAAAAAAGCTATATTACACACCGTGTTGTAAAGAAGACAACCTTTTCCGTGAAGGGTAGGTCGTCGTTTTGCTTAGTTGTACATGTAGATTTGGCTAATTGGCTATAGGGTGAGTACAATTTTGCATGTGAAGGTGAATGAGTGAATGAGTGAATGAGTGAATGAGTAGGGTGGTTTTGCTTCTAGTCCCTGCTTTTTTCTTCTGTCTTTCTGACAATTTTGAGTTATAAAAAATGGCCTACGTAGTTGATAATACTAGATGGGGGAATATATCACCTAATTAATTAGACAAGAATGCTTCATTCATAGCATTAACAAATATATCACCTCACATATGCATGTGAGCTTGTGAAGGCTACATAAAATAAAGTAGGATTATTAAAATCAGGCATAGTATTAACTAAGGACTATAAATAACAATATTATATAAGAATGAAACGTCGAGTAATAAAATATCAATAAGTAAATGAATTCAATATAACAGATATATGCTATAATAAAATTAAATTAGAAATAAATGTATTTTGGTAAGTTAAAGTGACATCTGTTGTACAAAAATATGATATAATTACGGTGATTTGGACATGTGTAAAAAAGACAATAAAAAATATTAACTAAAAATCATACACAAAATGATTAAAAAAGTTCTATAAATTAATGTTTTGTCATGATTTTAATAGAACATTATAACATAATTTTGCATATAACTTAACCTAAGTTTGATGGTTGTTATTTGAATTAAAAACATATTGGTACTAATATAATTAGATATTAATAAGTGGTAAATTTAAATGATATAATTTATAGAAATATAAATATTTTCTAACTTGATCACGAGTCATTTCGTGTGCAAGAAATCGAGGAGTATCAAATTAACCCCACCATTTTTTTCACCTTTCATAAGTTATATATCATCAAAAGTTGTGCCTGTGATCGATCTGCTTTCTGGTATGATGAACTTTACGCCTTTCTTTTAATTTTGCGTTCCCTTCTCATCGCTCTGTTCTAATCATCAGAAATGATATTTACACAATTAATATTATATTTGTGTCTTTTCAATTTTAATTTATATTTACGTATTTTTGAACATGCATCAAAACAAACATGAACAATTAAGCATCATCAACTATGCTTATACTAGCAGTGCATTGGTTTACATAGGCGTTTATAAAAAAAATAGAATCAAATCAACTGAATTGATTGGGTATGTTGAGTAAATGTCATTTTAATCTTAAGAACTGGTATGAGCAAATTACAAAGTTATGTATTGTTGGTGAGTCAAAAAATTGGCAAGAAACATTTTTTTCGAAATTAAAGTTAATTCCTTCCTTAAAATCCTCTTCATTTCAAATTTTCGATAAAAATTGAAGTTATCTCCACTAGCACGCTATCAATTACAAGTTCTATGTAGTAAAACTTGTATACAACTCATATATACTAATATTATATAAGTAATGTAATTAAAAATAAATTATCCAAGCCTTCAAAAATCCACCAATACACAATTTTATTTTTCCTGTTGATTTTCTATGTTTAACAATGGTTCTTTTACTGAAGACTCCATTTTTCCCTCTACGCCATTGTATAATTTCATAGTATAAATAGTTCTGAACTAGTATGCAGTTTTGTTAAGTATGAAAAGATGTGTGCCATGGTACAGAGAAATTCTCAATACAAAACCCCTCAAGCCTTTAAGAAAAAGAGCACAAAACCAACTAAGATAGAAAGCAGAAGAATGAGACAAGCAGGTACAACGTTAATGTGACCTGGTTTCACAGATTTATCAGAACTCTCCCCCAAGCCCTCATGTTTGTTCTTGTCTTCTATGAGGTGGAGTTTTGAATTGATGGGCACTGCCACATCCCAGAAAGATTTAGTTTTGAGGGTTAGCACTTCTTTCTCTGGCTCCAAAATTGTAGAGATATCAGTTGGAGCTTTCATAGACAGCAACTCCATACAGTGATCTTTTAAAACCTAACAATGAAAAACAAGAATCAGAGGAATGACGTTCTTTTTTTCCTTCAAATATGGTAAGAAATAAAAATCAGAGCAAGGACAACTTCATTACAACAGTAGGTTGAGTTAGTTCAGGTGACAAGCAGACAGGGTACACCTAGAAAGCAGTTTAAAATATAAACACCAGTTGATGCTTATGGGGTTAAGGTTTTCATTTTTCAAGAGGGTCCTAGAACATTATCACTCTGTTTTCCTTTTCACAGATAGGGTACCCCCTCTGCGATTATGAAGATATTTGAGCAAATTATCATGTAATCCATCCATGCTCCTAAATGCAATGCACACTCTTATATTCAAAGCATGCTTATACAGGGCATGATCAAAGGCTCTAGTCTCTAGATAATATCATATTTCAGACCGAAACATCCTAAATCAGCAAACTATTAGTCTCTTCATGCTAGGAATTTTATTTATATACACGTGTGTATAACCTGTCAAACACTTATATCATTTTTAGCAACAGAATGGGTAATACAAAATAACCCAATGCAGGAGTAATTGATCTTCAAACCAAATCGGACACATGGAAAAAAACTAGAAACAAATCTCTAGCACTACACCACAGCTAAGGAACCAACCTCAACTGTCTCAGAAGGCTGTAAGTAATCACAAACAAAAGCCCCTCCTAACCATGGCGTGAAGACTCTTCTAGGAAATGGAAGACTACATCCTTTTCTGGAACAAAAAAATATGATAGGGTCAATTGTTTCAGATCAGATAGTTGGAAGCCATAATAACAAAGTGAATCGTTACCATTGTGTATGTACCCTCCAATGTCACTTTACAGGAATCAGTTGATGTTTTACATCAGGAACAAGTATAAAATCATGGTAATGTTTTCTTGGAAACAAAAACTCGAGTATTACTAGGGGTTAAATAAATTCATATTACAAATTACTTACCTCAATAACTGCAGCTCAAATTGGGAAATCGGCTTTTCCGCTGATGTCTCGTCGCTTTCGACGCCAAGATTGATGCCTGAATCACCATCTGCCTCATCACAGATTATATCCAACCTACTTTGCAAACTCATAATGATATCTTCCTATGCACAGAATTGTGATCCAGGAAGTATAGGACAAAATCAGGAAGATGGGAGACTTAGAGAAGTTTGAAGGGAGATTAGACAATCATTTTTTTTACAACGGATTGTAGGAAAATCACCAACAAAGTAGGTAAGCTACCAGTTTAATAACGTCGTTTCAATAACTTTGTCACCATGCTTCATTCTACTAAAATGTAACATATTACAGATTTCCATGTTTCATTTAAAAAATAAACGGGAACAAGATGAACCATCAACTAACCATTATTTCAGAGCAGAGATTTCCAAATAAATTTCAGTCATAAAACATCCCTTGAATAAAAGAAAAGAGGTTTCACAGTAAAATTATGACTACAATAAATATGGATAGATATTGATTACCTTTATATCAGTGACAGCTTGTGAAATTGGTTCTTTTGAATTCAGATAAGCAAAAGAACATATCAAGCCACTGAAGGAAAGGATACCAACAGCATCTCCTTGTCTGCACGCTTTATAACATATTAATTGTCAACATCGGAAATAAAAATCTCAGACAACCAGAAAAAAAACCCTGAATATTTATCATATATGAAATCAGATTGTAGGCAATTTTACCTTCAATTGAACTGTTATTCATAAACGGCAGAAGCAACTCCACTTCATGCACACCATCTGATGAGAATGTCTCACCATCAATAACCTACATTTATAGAGAGAAAATTAGAATAATGATATCTGAAAGGAAATTCCTGACAAAATTGTAGTAAAGAACATGTTTGCAACAGTCAGGCAGACTTAATACTAAATCAAAGGAAAAACACATAAGTTTTTTCCTAGAGCACACGGCTAAGTCATGTACCACGATTTTGACACCTAGATTAACCTAAATGTATGCTGTGTATAGCAAATTAAGTGAGAATAAATTTTGGCTGTGGCAATTTTTATATAATATGAAATTCTATAAATCCCTAGACTCATTGATCAATCTAGACTCTAGACCTGAGTACTTAAGCATTAAACAACATGAAATTGATACTAAATAAGTTTTATGCCCATTGACCTGTGTCCAGCTGTCCTGCACATGAAAATCAAGGTTAACCAATAGGCTACATGGTATTCTCTGAATAGAAAGAAATCCTTCTATGAAAACAAATTCAGACACCCAAAGCTACCTCCCACGTCCTTTTAGCACCAGTGCTCAACAAAATCAATACTAATTTTTTTTTTTGCAGGACTGCACACCCAAGAGGCCAAGAAACCTGAAAGATTTATGCCATGTTCTTCAAGTTCAGAACAACTGGACATTTAAGTTCAATGTCCAAAAGCTGATTATATACTTGGTTTGAGCTCTCTGGTGTGTTTGGTGAGTCATGGGTGTATAAATAGTTAAATACAGCATGTGGCAGTATCATTCTTTTCTTCTTTTTTTACAAAAAAAATAGTTACAGTATAAAGTTAAATGTGCTGTTATAAATGAAGTCTGTCAAGCAAAAACAAACAGTAGATTAATAGATATAGGTCTACTCTATCATTCCGCAAATTACAGTTTCATCAAGGACCTTTGAAAAGATCAATGTCAAAATGTTACATTCATTGAATGTTCAAACTAACTCTGATGATAATACCATTTAGGGGCATGTAATATTCAGTAGTTATCACAATAAAACCACATATTGCGGAAAGTAAACACAGTACAACCAGGGAATTAACAGTTTTCACAACTAATTATTTTTGGGGAATTGAGCTGCCTCTTCCTTCTAACAAAAGATAATGCAATAACTCGAAGCTAAAAGTAGAAGATGAAAAGAAAACGGGGGAGTAAAGTACTTACCAATTTACCATCAATCAAGACCTTTGCACCTTTAAGCTCTTTGGCATGAATAGATATTGCTTGACGAAGAACATCACTCAATGTGGGGAATTTGGATACATTGTCATATAATATGGGTAACCTTGTGAGACATAATATAACATATTACTATATGGTAAGTTAAATTACGAAAAGATTTAGTAAATGGCTAAGACTATTACTAATTATAAGAATGTACCTAAGGCTAAAGTTGTGCATGCACTTAAATGTTTGGAGGGAACTTAAGACCTTTCCCATTTTAAAATCACAAGGCCGTAGACTACTTGATGTAATATTTGAAGATAGTGAACAGTTTCGACAATTCCACCTGCACTAATAATTCCATCATTAGTATCCTTTAAAAGCAACATAAATCAGGTAAACTTCCTATTTGAAGTGTAACAAAACAAAAGAACTAGGGTTACCTCCTTGGGCTATAACTAATGTGAAGAAGCAGTCTTTCATCCCAGTCAGCCTCCAAAAGCGGTGCTGCTTCAGAAACCCCCTTCACGGTCTGCAAAATAGAATATGAACAAAAAGTAAAAAAGTCATCAAAACAGAGAGAAAGACGGAGTTTCTATAGTACCCTTAACAGTATGGTATCTTGAGTTATTATTAAGCATGCATTGAATCTTGACTTCATAAATGTTTCAAATTCTATTAAAAATAACCAACTGCCAATGAAACACATTAGCTCAAATGGTAACACATCTTGAAAAAATAAAATAAAAGAGTAGATCATCAATTTGGTCTCTAAAGTTGACATCATCGGTCAATGATGTCAATTTTGTCCTGACATTAAAAAAAATCAAATTTAATCGCTACCATTGGCTAATTTACTCCCTCTCTGTTTTACAACATCAATTTGGTCACTGAAATTTAGTCCAACCAATCAATTTGGTCCTGGCAAAGTTGCAACATTTGGCTTTGGCTTCAGGTCAGCTTCATTGGGGGTTATACATGCGAGACTAAATTCCGACATGTTCGAGTATGAGACCTCGCTTGAATTTAATTGAAGCACACTAAAGTCAATAACTAAATTAACCAACATTTGTCAAAGTGAGGGACTAAATTATTTCTCAGTAATGTTCGGGGCTAAATTGACCAATGATATCAATTTCAAACGGATATCTTAGAAACAACACATATGTGAGTAATGAAAAACTTAAAAGTAAAATGAAATTGGTAACAAACCTGACAAATCATAATGGTAGAATTCTTAAAAGCAGCATCACCAACCCAAATATATATACCAAGCACCTTGATCCCACCCACAAGCATTCTAGAAACCTTTTTAGAAAACAAAAACAAAATCACAATTAACAACAACTCACAAAATCTGAAATCAACAATTATAAATAGAAAAAAAAAAGTGTGTTTATTGAAGGAACCTGGCGTGCATGTTCAGCAACCCAATCCTTATCAATAAACAATGAGGAAGAATCAGAAGATTGAGATTTGGATTTGGAATTGTTAGGTTTTTTGTTTTGGGAATCGGTGATTGAAGAAGCGGGTTGAGAAGAATCGTTTAGAGGAGTTGGAATGAGATCGAAAACGAAAGCACGGTCTAAAGCGGAACTGAATTTGCCGATTACTAAACCCACTTCTGATGGAATAGCGGTTTGACTGAGCCGATCTTCGACCGGTTTGAATCGGGTTTCTTCTCCAACTACGCTTTTCACCATTATTGCTCTCTTTCACTCTCACGTAAATGGAATTGAAATGTTGAATTCAATCATTTTTGTAATGTGTAAATGTATTTGTATATGATGGCTGGGACACTCTCCAAAAACCCTTGTTAAGTGTTTACTCGGTTTTAATTTGTAATTCCAAATATACCCTCCATAGTATATCCACACATCTTATACACACTTCATAACAATCATGACCCAATGAAGGATATGAGGTTGTTGAAGGGATAATTATCTATTGTCCTAAATTATATCTTAAATTATGCATCGGATTAATGAAAATATATAATATCATCTAAAAAATTAAATATTTATTATTTTCTATTTTTATTTTAATATTATTGGTTCGAAACATGATTTGACAATGTATTTTTGTTCGAATTTGTGGCTTAATAAAAAAGTATAGTTTATAAAATGCATGTTGAAGATGTCAAACGGTTTAAGCTACTTAATAAGTTTCTAATAAGTAATATCTCACATATAAACGACTAAGTCATTGTAATGTACTTGGGAATATAAAGGACTTAATTAACTCCAAGAGAATAAATTATATGAAGAAATATATTTTTCAAACCAAAACAAAAGGCACTGGTATCACCTCCTTCGAGTTAGTGTTGATAAGATTTATTTAGGCCAACGGTCGTAAAGGCCAAATATAAAGGACAATGGATTAATAAACTCCAAAGAGAATAATTAATAGTTGTCCTTGGGAATATCTCACAAAAGTTACTGGCTATTTTCCCTTAATTAGGTTGATCATGTGGGCATAATTAATAGTTGTAAAGGCCAAATTTTATAGATGTGAACATGATCAATTGTCGTACAAATAAATGTTATATGCTTGGTAGTTGACCTATGACAAGTCCAACCCTGTCCAGTTTCTATCACTAGGAATGAAAAATATTAAAAACTTTAAACGCATTATTATTTAATGCATTAAAAAAAATATAATAGATTATATCATAAAAAAAACAGACGAGTATGTACATTATTTAACATAATCCCTAATGTAAACACCCCAACAATACAACACTTTCACATAAAAAGCAAGCTGAAGCATAATTATTAGCTCAAAAATAACATATATTAGCCCCTACTCGTCAATTTTATTTTGGAACAGTATTTTGTGATTTAATCAATAAACTTGTTCTGATTCAAATATCTATTTATTTGTTCATTCAAAACTTTACTTCTCATTTTAAACATGTACCATTTTTTGTTCTCCACGATATATATTTAAAATTTATCTATCAGCAATATCTTTTAAAATCAACTTTACATTATACTCAAGCCTGGTTGACCAAGTTGGATAATCTTGATAAATAGAGGGCCTTGACATGGTGGTCATGTGCTAAAAAATATGCCCAATCACTATTTCAAAAAGGCCTAGTAAGTAAGACCATTCTTGGTAAATAAATATTGGGCTTTCTTAACTCACTAGGCATTTGTGATTATACTTGTGTATCTTAATTTCTATTTCCAAATTAATATTTTTTAATTTAAATTTTTTATTATGCAGTGCAGATCAAAAGGGAACTTTCTAAATTTTCTATTATGTATATCAAAAGGGAAACTTGGCATCCTTTTGTTGCTAGGGTTGAGATCAAGAAATCTAAACATCTTCGTCAATATATTAAAGTATTGAAAGATACATATAATTAGTTTGACACGATATATAAATGGATCTTTTTTCACTAATATGTTATTTAGGATTTCTTCAATATGTAAATCGTCCAAACTTATACTATTTATTTTTCTTTTATTGTTTGGAGAGGAACACAAGAACATATTTTTTTGAGAATTTTTTCTTGACTAAATGAAACATTACTACATTAATTCTTGAAAATAGTTTTGGAAAATGAATCACTCATTGGCTCAATATTTTCTCTAGTAATCCATATTATTATGTTATCAATTCTATATTTTGGAAATAATAACCACGAATTAAAAATTATTGTATAGATATAGATATGTTCTCACCAAAGCTAAATATAGAAGATACTGCCAACAAATTATTGATGGTGTAGTAGATTATTGACATAGTAAGGGAGGGTATCACAGATCTAAAGGTTTGTTTTCACTTTTCACTAAATGAGAAGTTATTGTTATGATAATAACAAACCACACCAAAATCCAATGTTTTAAGTAAAATTGATGAATGTTTTAAATGTTTTATAAATCATCACTACCAAAATTGTGAATATTGAGTTTTTTATACCACTATAATTTCTTATAAATACATATCCAACCAGATTTTATCAAAGAAAATAACAACAACAAAATCATACTAAATCAAGTAGAGCTAGCAAAATTATTCACAATCCATGTAAATTAAATTATCAAAATTCATCCGTTAGAGTTAATGGATTCAAATGTATATAATCCAATAGATAATGTTGATAATAAATATTTCATTTGAATGGATATTCAATTCATCCAAAAAAATTCATACATGATTTTCATTATCACTTTTAATACTTTATTAAATTGATATCAATTATAGGACATATGTATCAGTGTATGCAGTTAATATTAACAGTTTCTTCTTAAGTACATAACATAGTATAAGAAAAAAACTTATGCATGAACAGTGAATGAGTTTTATATACTATAACTGCATTATCTACCATTTATATTTAATCATAATTGATTCTTCAAAAAAATAATCTAAATGAATGGTGGATGATGTAATGATTATGTATAAAAAAAATTATTCACAATGCATAGATATTAGAGTCGATAAATATTTGTTATAAACTTAACATACAGAACCTTAAATGTACATGCTTATACAATATTGCAAAAAAGAAAAAAATTGTATTAAAATGTGATTTTAAAAATGTTTTATTGAGATAATAGTTTTTAAAATAATGATTTTCTTTAACAATGTTTTTGTTTCAATAAAAAAACGAATAGGTTGAATATTCATCCATCAAAATCTATGAAAATTGAGTCATTGATCAATTGAACGGATTGTAATTCATCTATTAAGTTTAGATATAAATGAATGAGATACCTTGAAATATAATTAAATAAATTTATATGGATTGATAGATAGTTTTTCATTTATTCATTAACATCCAAATCGATCCATTTACAACTCTTAAATGAGTTGAATTTCTATACACCAATTATATTAGGAGTTTTTATATTATCCATATATCATTCATACATTTAGAAGTAAATAAGAGATATGAATAATAAATAATATCTCAACCATTAAAAAAACTTTCCAGTAATAATTCATATATAAAAAAACCAATAAAATTTTAATATTAAAAAATAATACCAAAGTAATTAAGAAACACTAGATTAAAAAAAATATTAAACCAATAAGCTTTTAATATTAAAAAAATACAAAATCGCGTCAGACAGATAAGCAAAACAAAACCAATAACTAAATTTTTTGTTTAGAGATTTGATTTGTGAATAACATCAAAGTAAATAAGAAACACAAAAACGCACCAACAAACATTTAAAGGACACAAGTAAATCACAATCGCAAAGTTGTTAGAATTCCTCATTTGGATAATAACATCACACTAATTAAGAAACTCAAAAAACGCATCAAATCAATAAGTGATATTATATGATTATGAATTATGCAACAAGTAAATCACAATAGCAAAATCACATTAGCAAAGTTGTTATAATTCCCTTTTTCGTTGAATAAAGGTAAGTAATTTTTTCTATTGAATTTTTATTCCCGTCCTTACCTTTATATAAGGGATTCTTCTCTTTCCTCACGAGGTCTTCAACAAGAAACCAAAATTTCCCATATATCTCACTTTATTGAGTATTGTGATTTAAAAATTACTATACTTACATACCAATGCTATTATGTAAAAAAGGAAATCAGTTTAAAAAAGAAAAAAAAAACATATGTATATTGTTACCTTAAAAAATGAATATTTAAAAAAAAGTAATATATATATATATATATAGCTGGTTGAAGATGGCTTGATTAGGTAAAAATTATACTAAATCAAACTGCCACAAATATTTCAAAAATTGAAATTCAATCCTCTCAACAATGTAAACTTAAAAGAATCTGCAATTCTTTGTACCAAAAAGTAAATAAGAATCTTCAATCCAAATTCTGTCCATATTCTTCTATTTATTAAATAAAATTAAATAGAAAATATTATTTTATATTGCAAATACATTAAAATATTAATTAATTAATTTAATACCTTTTTCACATATATATATATATAATGATGATCCGTTTACACCAAATTAAGTTACATTATTTACATTTAATCTCGGTCGTTCATTTTCTTAAATCTAACGAACCAAATGAGTGAGTGTAATAAGTTATTTAAGATTTTTATTTTTCTCTCACATTATTTATTGCACTTACTCATTTGGTATGTTATATTTAATAAAATGAATAACTGAAATTGAGTGTAACTAGTGTAAAATGAATTTGAGTGTAAACAGATCTCTCTTATATATCTAATTTCAGAAGTATGTCAATAAAGTTTGTATGACAAATAAGAATAATTAATATGTGTCATTATGTATAATTATGATAATTAAAAGATAAATAAATATGCACAACTTCTCATAGTGATCTTTAATTAATATTTAATTTTGATCATACATGTTTGGTTATGTAACTCATATTTATTACCATCATATATAAAATTACTTTGAGAAGTTATGTAATTTTGATGACAATTCAAATTAGTATATAATATATAAAAATTCAAATTAGTGTTTAAAGATCACAACGGCAAGTTAAACTACTCTCTCATATAGACTAAAATGACTAATTTAATTTTGATTATATTGGGACCCTTTTGAATTTCCCATTTTTCAAAGATCAAATTACTATACATAAAATTTTAAGGGCCTACAATAAATCTTTACTCATATAAATATTATTATTTGTAATACATAACTCAATTATTGAAATATTTACGAGGTTCAATGTTTGATTTGTTAGCATGTCATTTTGAAAAAATATGGAAATTTTCAAGTGGAAAACAGGTTTCACTAATATAACATGATTTGATTGATTTTGATATAGTTTAAATAGTTTTGACCATTTTAATTTCATATTTGATATATTGTCATACATGTATGTATTGAGGATCAATTTATCAACATGGGAGTACATATTTAAAATCACCATACATATATATTAATTAAAATTAATGTAAAGTGGTAAGTTAATGGTAGAAACATAATATGAAATTGAGGACAAGCTGTCCTAATGTGGTTGCGATATTAGGGAGACCTCATGTGGTTGTGATAATGAATGACATCTTGAACAATGCAATTGCATTAGAAATACATCAAATTTAATTTTTTTTATTACGTTGTAGTAGGTGATTGCACATCCATAATAGTAGTAACTACTTCCACAATTGCAATTTAAAATAATATTAATAATTAAAGAATATTTATAAAATAATATTTATATATATACTCAAAATATATAGGTATTAAATTCTTTTTATAACTAATCAATAATTATAATAATAATCATGAATTAAATAATAAAGAAGATGTAAAATTAATAGATCAATTATTGTAGGATATTATTTATTTATATATTGCATAAAGTGGATAAGCATGTATTGTCCTAAATAATGTGTTTCCTAGACCAATAATATCAAAATAAAAACAGAAAAATAATAAACATTAATTTTTTAATTGACATGACATATTTCATTTGTCTAATACATTCTTTGGAACACCATTTAGAACAAGAGATCATTACAAAGATAAAGTTTTTCTTTCTCTTCTCACTTTCCTGTCACAAGTGAATAGAAAGAAATTTTGTGGATACACCACTTTTTCTTCTCTTTATTCTTTCTCCACTTTTAACTAAATGAAGAAATTTAATCCTAACGATTCATGATTGGTTATAAGGCTCAGATTTATTGTTCTCACAATTTTATATGAGAATTGTTCTCACTTGAGTAACTTCATATATATATATAGCCAATATATTATATACTATTCATTTATATACTTTTGTAAAAAAGCAATGATGATAAAACATGAATGATGAATAATGCAATGACAATATATAAACTCATACACTATCAAAAAGTATGGAGAGATCCACCAAAAAATCTTTCTCTCTTGAGAAAGTAGAGAGGATCAATTTTACATGAAATGTCAAAAATATCATTCAATTTTTTATTTAATCTATTTTTTGGTTTTAAATACAACTAATATAAATAAGTCTCTTTTGGATATAAAAATATTAATTTAAATTATAATAAAATATATAGAACAAAATTTATAATTTAAAATTATAAAATTTATTTTTAATTAATTATAAAACGACATTTTTCTTACCTCTTTTCTTTATTTTCAGAATATTTTTGTCATTTGCCCCACAACATCACCATTTTTCTCATTTTCTATGCCATCAAACAAAAGAGAAAGAGAAAAAAATATTTATTTTTATTAATTTTCTTTCATTCCCCTCCCTCTTTTTCTCACATCTTTCTCTTATCATATTTTCCATTATAATCCAAACACATAGATAAATGGCAAAACCCAGGAATAAAAATCTGAAAGCAACCTCCAAAATTCTTCTATCATTCATTTCTTTCCATTCCTGTGGTATAGTCAGTTCCTAAAACACTCTCTAGTGCACCATGTCCACCACGGAAATAGAGAATGCCCAGTTCACAAAAATCAATGATGAAGATGATGATGATATTTCACCGATTGAGCAAGTTCGTATGACCGTGTCCAACGATGATGATCCAACACAACCAGTGTGGACATTTCGCATGTGGTTCCTGGGACTTATATCAGTGGTTCTTCTCTCATTCCTAAACACCTTCTTTTCCTATAGGACAGAGCCTTTAACAGTTACTATGATATCAGTTCAGGTTGCTACACTTCCAATTGGTAGATTCATGGCTAGGGTTCTTCCAACAAGAAAGTTTCGTATTGGAAATAAACAGTTTTCTTTCAACCCTGGACCATTCAACATGAAGGAGCATGTTCTTATTTCGATTTTAGCAAATTGTGGTGGAAATACTGCTTATGCTATTAGTATTATAGATATCATTCGTGCCTTTTATGATAGGAAAATTTCCTTCTTCGCTAGCTGGTTGCTCGTCACCACAACACAGGTACTTTCACAATAATATTCATCTTCTTTTCAAGACAATATATCTTTATACAATAATACATTAAGAGCAATATCTATGAAGAATACATTATATGTAGTCATTACATTAGTATATATTAATTTTCAAGAATATAAGATATGAATAATACAATAATAATGTATAAAACTTATACACTATCGATGTATATATTTTTAATTCTCTTACCTTAATACACTGATTTTCCAATTTTCTGAAAAGTTTATATGACTTTTTCAAGTTGATGGGACACCATATATGTCGTTTATTTATTTTCCAGAAAAATATGAATAAATATGTAATCAGGACATAAATATGCTATTGATATTGTAAGACAAAGAATATACTTCCCAACAACATAACTTTCGATTTTTATAATTAATTCATGTATTATTTGGTTGATGGAGATGATATTCTTAAAAGCATGGGCTGGATCCTAATTAAAGCAAATTTGTAGGTGTACCCCTTATTAGATTCTTGCAGAAGAGTATTAGATTTTTTCTTAGATTGAAGTACCACTTATTTTCTATCTTTTTATTTTCTTTACTTTAATGATATTATTTGGTTAAAAAAATAACATTATTTGGTTTACCAGTTAGCGATTCTTTTGATAGGTTGATTATTAGTTACAAAATTTCAACTTCAGATCATACTTACGATCTAAAATCATTGATATGCATATGTGATTGGCCTATTCATTTCTATAAATTAAAGACTAGTACATATATAACCAAAAAAAATTAAAGCCGATGCAACTACATTTACAATTATATTATAAAGTCCAATCTTTTGAGTGCTTGAAATGTAATTCAAAAAGTGATTAACCAATTTGTACACATGTCTGTAAGAATATAGAGTAGTTTAACTTTTCATTGTTTGCATATGATACTAATTTGTTCTTAATTGGTATAAAAAACAGGTATTAGGGTATGGTTGGGCAGGTATAATGAGGAAATTAGTAGTAGAACCAGCGCTGATGTGGTGGCCTTCTAGTGTAGCACAAGTCTCTTTGTTCAGGTATAGTGAGGATTTGAGTTTAGGTGAAACTTTTTATTGATTAAATCACAGGAGAAATTTAGTTGTTAAATTTAAAGTGTGCATGTATAAATGTGTATACAAGTAATTTCATTGCTTTAATTTGCATTTCTTGTAGTAATTTTTTCAAGAAAAATGGCTTAGAACACACTTTTCATTCTCTCTTAATTTTTTTGTCAAATAAATTTTACATGAAACTTAGTGAATCACATACATCCGCTTTTTATTTAAGGAATCATATAAACTTCATCAATAAGCAAAACATGTTCAAAAGTATATTAAAAAATATATATTATTCGCATTTATGTTCACCTCTTTAGATGAATAATTCACTAGCGTTTATTGAGCGAAATACCCGTGCATATTTTATTTGTCTAAAATGGCATTTGTTTGAATTTTATCATTCATACAATTTTGTTATAATTTGTATTAGTACTTTATTTTTACATTTCAAACACTTCTTTGTATTTTTCTCTCTTGTTTCATGGTTTTGCAAGTAAAAAAAATAAAAAAAATAAATGATATATTGTCATCATACATATTTCCACAAAATTGTTGAAGTTAACTTTTCTCATTTTTTGTTTGTAAACGAATGATTTTTATTTTCACGATATTTTAAAATTTTAGAGGATCCCAAACAGGTGCAAATTTCATTACTTTTTCCTACAAAAACCGGGTAATTAGATTTTTTGTCGAGGCCAATGAGATTAAATTAATCTTCACAATTTCTTACAACTTCCTATTGAGTCAATTATAGTTATATATATGAATAATATTTTTCACTTTTAACTCATGGGGCACACAATAAATGAAGTTCTTGTACTTATGAAACACCAGATTTTTTTTAAGAAACTCACATCCCTTGGGTTTCAATGAAAATATAATTATTTCTCCTCTTTTTTCTATAAATCACCTCTAATTTATATACATATATTACAGCGACAATCTCTTATGAGTAATAAGTGTAATTTTTAAACAAAAAATGTTAAAAATTATAATTAACTTAAACAAAATATATTATATTAATGAGGGACATCCAAATAGTATAAGAATCAATATATTCTCATTATTTTTTGATACGTTATAAAATAGTATAAAAGTGATTTATAAAACATTTCTTAAAATTATTAATGTATTTTATAACGGACCAAAAATAATAAAAAGACATTTGCTCTTATATTGTTTAGGTCACCTTATATCATATTTTCTTTAACTTAATTCAACTCATAAAAATTATATTTATCTCTATTACAAAGTAAGTCGGTGTAATGTATCATATATAAAACAGAGATGATTTATGCATGTACAAAAAAAGATATCACTTTATATAATTTCACTAAAACTAAAAAATTGTATAACATGCTCTTTTTAATAAGAAAATGATATATTTATCGACAAAGTAAGAGTTTTTTACATTGTTAATATACTATATACCTTTTATTTCATTTTCAATCATCCTTAACTCTTATATAAATATTTACACACCGTTCAGTATATAATATTTCTACTCTTTTCTAATTCCCACTTAAATTACTCAACATGGGTGGTTATGGTTAGCATTCACATATTCATCATAAATCTCAACTTACATTTGCAGGGCATTGCATGAAAAAGATGATGGGCATGGCTTGTCACGAGGGAAATTCTTTTTGATAGCACTTATTTGCAGCTTCACGTGGTACCTTGTCCCTGGCTACCTATTTGAAACCTTAACTACAATTTCATGGGTGTGTTGGATATTTCCCAACTCAGTAACAGCACATCAAATTGGATCTGGCTCGAAAGGACTTGGTGTGGGTTCTTTTGCTCTTGATTGGAACACTATAGTTGCATTTCTTGATAGTCCACTTATTACTCCCTTATCTGCAACACTTAATATCTTGGTGGGGTACATTTTATTGATCTATATAGTCATGCCTACTTGTTATTGGGGACTCAATGTCTATAATGCCAAGAACTTCCCCATTTACTCTTCACACCTATTCACTGCTCAAGGTATGGAATATGATGTCAAGGGCATTGTGAATAAAAAGTTTGAGTTAGACATGGAGGAATACCAAAAACAAGGTCATATCAACTTAAGTATGTTCTTTGCTGTTAGCTATGGCATTGGCTTCGCTGCCATTGCTGCTACCCTCTCTCATGTCGCCATATTTAATGGCAGGTAATGCTTTATATGCATAACATTTTAGATATATAACATTCACTTACTTGCATTAATCATCATTTAAGTGCACTCATTGAGAGTCTTATAAATTGTCAGTTCATAATCTATCATTAAAATGGTTTTCTCGATCTGGAAATGCCAATATTCTTTTACTCTACTGTAACCCTATTTAAATGTAATGGGTTTATTAGGATTCTTTTTTTTAATTTTTATACCTGGCTCAATGAAACTAAATGATAGTTTAAACAGGGAGATATATCAGCAATGGTCTTCTCGATCGAGAAAGGAAGACATTCACACAAGATTGATGAAGAATTACAAGGACATACCTAACTGGTGGTTTCATACGATGCTTATAATTTCATTTGTATTGGCACTTATACTTGTTATTTTCATGAAAGATGAGATACAATTGCCATGGTGGGCTCTCATCTTTGCAGCTTCGTTTGCACTAATATTTACTCCCTTCATTAGTGTCATAAAGGCCACAACTAATCAGGTAATTAAAACATTCATTCACTCATTCTCATTGTTGAGGAAATTGCAATTCTATTAGAATTAATCATCCAGTAATGATATTTTCACACTTTTCACACACCCTTTTTTACACTTATTCTATAGTAATTGATCAAAACATTCTTACTTTAGAAACAATGAGTAGATAATGTATGAATACAGATCGGTTGTCCTCAATCTTATCCCCAACCATCACAATGTAATGAAATTTTGACACTTATTAAAAAAAAGTTGAATAGTAAAAAACATACCTGTTAATTTTTTAGAGTAAATTTTGACACTTATTTATCATGTATGGGTGATTAATATAACGAAAGTATAAAAATTAGGGGGTTTGTGTAAATGTAAAAAAAATGAGGGATAATTTGTGTAATTTTACTAAAACTCAGGAGATGTTAGTGTAATTTACTCTAATTTTTACTAGGTGTCAAAATTTTATTACAATAAAATAATGTTAGAGACATATTTTTGGGACAAATGATGTTTATTCCATTGGATCAAGTAGTTGGGAATATGGTTCTAAGAAAAAAATGGTTGGGATGATCACTCTCCATTATTACAAAAGATACTTGTATTCCGACGTTTAGTACTCAAAATTTGTAGCCATGGTTTAAAGCATATTGCACTAACCATAATCTTGGTTTGATTAATTCCACCTTTCATTTTTAGAGTCCGGGACTGAATGTGATTAGTGAGTACCTTATTGGATTGGTTTATCCTGGGAAACCAATAGCCAATGTTTGCTTCAAGACTTATGGGTACATTAGCATGCAACAAGCTGTTTTCTTTCTAAATGATTTCAAGCTAGGACATTACATGAAGATCCCGCCACGATCAATGTTTATTGTTCAGGTATATACTTTGACCTAAAATCTTTTATTGTTCAGGTATATACTTTGACCTAAAATCTTATATGCGGAATGATTTTATTTTTTTAGATAAGCCTGTGAGTTATGTTCATACTATGAATTTAATTCAAGCTAGATCTTGGACTTGGTTTTTGGTAAAAGTAGCTCCTACATCATTAGTTTTTGCTAATTGGTGTAATGACCCAAAATCTTGTATTTTGCTTTCTTTTAAAAAGATCAACTTTTGATCTTTTCCTTGTATTGGGTTAGCACCCCTTGTGCTGATTTTAATACATTTTACTTATAAAAAAATATATACTTTGACCTACCATTTTACTTCTCAAGTGAATAATATAAAGCATGAGAGGAAATGATTCCCTAGATGGAGAAGATATATGCCCAACTATGCTATGATTAATTAACAAGTAATTCAATTAGAGATAAACTCATTTGATCATGTAAAATGAATTTGTTTTTAAAGTAAGTGTATATACTCTTTGATCATTTAGTAAGTTGAGACCTTCATGTCTTTAAGTCAATGATCAATGAAACAATACAATCTTATTTACTCACTCAGAGGCAAAATCATTTAACATGAGTATTATCCTTTTATGTGAGAAACTTCTAATTCAACTCCACTTGCTTTATTGACTCTCCCATTTAATATCATCTTCAACAGTACATACTTTGTTAATAATATATATTTTAGAGCATCTTATTCCTTATTTATATATGTACATAGAGTCGATTGTGATAACTAGCATATAAAAAAATCAAACCAAGTTAAACTACTTAAATGATGTAACAATCAAACATAGAATTATAAGAGCATTAACATCTTCTAATAAGAATGTTCTTACTATATTCTTTACTCTGTTATTCTTATTTTATGATTTTTGTTCTTAAATAAGAACAATTTTTTATTGTTCTTAGCCAATGAAAAGTGAAGAAAAATGTATATATTGTGAGAAAAAGTAAATGTTCCGGATCCAAATAAAAATAAAAATAATGTTTGATATTGTAAGAAAAAAATATATATTATTCTTATTTTTTGAAAAATAAATTATAAAATAATATGTGAGACCCAAATAAAAATGAAGATTATATTTGCTACATGAGATGCTATAATAGTTATTAAAATTAAGCCATGTTAGATTTATCTAATTTTCCTAACTACTTGCCTAATTCAACTTTTTCTACATTACATGCATCAGACTATAGGTACTCTAATAGCTGGAACCATTAATGTTTGTGTGGCATGGTGGATGTTGGGTTCGATAAAAAATATATGCAACACAGATCTACTTCCACCAGATAGTGAATGGACTTGCCCTGGTGACCGAGTCTTCTTTGATGCATCTGTGATTTGGGGTTTGATTGGTCCATGGCGTATTTTTGGCCCTACAGGAAACTACCCACAACTCAATTTGTTCTTCATTTTTGGACTTATAGGACCAGGAATTATATGGTTACTTTACAAAGCTTTCCCCAACCAAAAGTGGTTACTCTCAATTCACCTTCCTGTGCTTCTTGGTGCAACTGCAAACATGCCACCAGCTAGCACAGTGAATTTCAACTCATGGCTTGTTGTTGCTTTAGTCTTTAACTATTTCATATACAAGCACTATAGGAAATGGTGGAGCAAGTACACTTATGTACTTTCAGGAGCTTTAGATGCTGGAATGGCTTTCATGTTGGTTCTTCTCTATTTTACACTCAACATGGAGGGAAAAAGCTTGGACTGGTGGGGACAATCAGAGCATTGTGCACTTGCAAAATGCCCAACAGCTAAAGGTATAAGTGTTCCTGGGTGTCCTGTCTTCTGATTTCACCCAACTTTTCTGCTAAGAAGGTTGAGGAGGGCTTATGTAAATACTAGTTGGTTTTGGGCTGTTTGAAGTGCTTCATTTGGATCTTTCATGTGAAGATAGATCATTTCTTTAACGATGTCACATTCATTGTCTCCGACCAATTAGAATATTACATTTTGTTTTTAATTTTTTTAGTTTTATACATGTGCAATATTTGATTGATTCAGGATATAAAATTGAGCATCATTAGGAACATGTGATCTATGTTCCTTTGATGTTGTATTATTGTTTTAATTTGCAAATTGTAATTCTTGAACATGTGCTAGGGGCATTAATTTTGGGGTATGCTTGAACATGTATTATCATTCATTTTAATTTTTTAATGTTATTCCATTTATGGGAACTCAAATAAAAATACCAATAAGATTAAATCATGTTTGATAATTTTAACATATCCATCCATCTCCCAGTGCTATACATACTTCACAAAATGATATTATGTATGATCACATTAGGTTGACAACCATGGGATTACATGTTATTTAAAAATTTAATAGCTTCATCCAATTACCATCCTTGCAAATCCCAGTGATAAGAACATTAAATAACAATGCAACATGGGGTTTGCATCCTTTGCTATTTATCCCATTTAGCAGCTTCATTACCTGACCAACTCCACTCTGTGGTTTGGTCTATATAGCTTATCCACAACCAAGCCATTTTTGAAGGAAAGAAATTCGGCTACAATCACATATAATTGAATTAATCCGAGTAAAATCTTGGTCTTGGTATTTTTTTAAACTTGGTTTAACTGTTTAAGAGATATGTCCTTTTCTCTTCGGTGCCTTGACCTTAGGTCATATATTAAGAACATTTGTAATCTAAACTTTATCTCGTCTCCTTATTGTATTGGGTTAACATCTCTTATTCTTCTTGATAGGCTTATAAAAAAAATAGTATTAGTTACACCAAGATAACACTCTCTTTGGAAGTGCCTATCAATAGCTTCCATTGGTCGCTTCTATTTCCCACTATCAGACAAAGTACGCATAATCGTATTTATAAGTAACAACTTTTGGGTGTAACCCTCATGCATTCTAAAACCTGCAAAGCTTTATCTATCTTCCCTGATTTGCTATAACCATTGACCAAAACATTATAAGTTATCACATTAGAGGTAAACCACCAGAAATTTTTTGTAATTAATTTTTTTTTAATTTGATATGGCATGATGTAACTCATATACAGGTTTGATGTGGTTGCGCTGTGTAACGTCCCAAAAATTACTCCAAAAATTTTGCTCAAAAATAGGTATATTTTTTAATAATGATGTCATATCAAATTTATTTCCTTATATTCATTTCATTTTTGGAACATCACTTTAAGTAACATACAATGCGGAAAATCAAAAACACCATTACCTAAAGGTAATAAAACTATAACTAAATATAACTTTGAATCATACTTCATTTAATAACGGAAAATATATGTAAGAAATACAAGGCGGAAGAAATATTCGCCCAAATTGAAATTACACAAAAGGTTGAGACATCCGACACATTAAAAAGTACCCTACACAGATCTAAGTCGCAAGGGCTCTTGTGTTGGTGCACCGATCTCCCTCAATCCTCCGTGACCCCTCCTAGGACATCGAGAAGTGGTAACTCTGAATCCTCATAGAACAATCCATCTGAACAAAACGCGATCTGAAGACAAACATAAAGAAGAGGGAGTAAGACATCTAATGAATATTACTCATTGACGGCGTGGAATTACACGAAATATCACATCCAGACAGACACACATAGTAAACACAATATATATATCACATATAAAAATGCACAATGATGAATGATGTTATAATATCAGATTATGAGGATCAAAGCCCACAATCTCAATGTATGAATATTATGCTTGTTTCATCCATTATTTCACCAATATCCTCCCAATTACTATTCGGAAATAACCAAGAGTACAAGTCCCATAACAAGCCGATTTGGACGCACCAAAATTATTCATCGCAAGGATATATGATCGATCTGTTATGAAGAACTGTCAATTTCAGGACGGTGTTGTATCAAACACTTTCTGGGCATCCCTCTCATTGATCTTGATTGCAAAGAGGGGTTGTCAGAGATCGTCTAGTTTGCATTGTGAGAATTGTCCCGAGAACTGTCCGATCCAACAGAATACCTCATCCAGGAATACAAGGGACTCGTCTCACCTAGACTCACCCTCAAGACTTTGCTGACGAACCACTGCCATTGTCGTCCCTCTCAACATCTCGGGGCTCGTTCGTCTCCCGTAAATTTCCTCTCCACTACTTCATTATCCATAATGAGTATGCACACTAACTGAGGTTAGCCGATTAAATCTTTTAATCATTATTTTATATGATCGGCCAAACCTAAGACATCTCCCAAAGGAATGCTTCATGTGAGACCCGATCTTACGTCATCACGTAAAAGAGGAATAACATCCTTACCACTAAGAACCGTCGTTGAATATCCTAGACGACCACATGACCAAGCCTCTTACGGTCAGACGACCTCACTGCATGGTATCATGTAATCCTTTTTGGGCATTGCCCTAATAACGACATCACAGTCAGAAACCTTGCCCTAAATAGGCGCAAGAACAAAGGTACTTGTATAAGTTTGTCGATTTTGGGAATCAGGTTCAATTATCTGAGTCACGGTCTTTCCCAAGGGTAAATACATTTTACACCCAAGCTAGGGCTATTGCCTTTAACAAAGCAATTCCTTACTTATATTACTTTCAAGAATTTCATATAGTTATTTATCTTTATAACTTCTTGATGACAAATATGTCATTAAGCTCTCGTATATATGAGAGTTATCATTCAGACGACTTAAAAAGAAGTCATGTATGTATGGAGTTGTCTCGCTCGAGCGAGAGCTGCCTCGCTCAAGCGAGGGCACATCCATTTTTGAGGCATTTGTGGCTTAAGCGAGAGCTGTCTCGCTTAAGCGAGAAAACAATCAGTTCTCTTGGTGCCTACTTTAGCCCAAGCGAGAGCTGTCTCGCCCCGAGCTAAAACACTCGTTTTCTCTAGACACTTATTGCTCAAGCGAGAGCTGTCTTGCTCAAGCGAGAAGAGTCTGATAATAAATTTAATTACTTTTTTCAAGGAAAATATTTCTCATTTATAACACATATTTTTAAACCTTGAATTTAATAATTATCACATACATATCATTCCCATAATAATCATTCAAACATTATAATTCAAGAGTAAATATGATATTTGCATATATAAACATAACATAAATTGATATAAGTGCAAATTATAAGTGCAAATTATAAATATTTAACACAAAATATTATATTTGTCATTTATAACGTACAAATTACATGTTACAAACGATAGAAAATCGAGTTAATAGACACGATAGTAACTATCAACATGTTAGTTAAATATAAAATATATTTTTAATATTTTAAATTAATGTTTTTGTGTTGCTTATTTTATATATTCATTATATACTACTCAATATTTTTCTTTTAAATAATTTTTTTTTATAATAACAAAATTATGTACATATTGCTCCCATAATTTAAATTTCATCCCTTTTGTCCCTAGTATAAATACACACTAAAGAATAATGCATGGTTATGACACAATAACCGGGTAAATTGCAATAGAGATCCTCTTTCCCTTAAATTTTATGTCCCAAGATTTCAAATTAAATCAGTGTTTATTAAAAAATAATGCTTTATTTTAATTTTATTTTATAAAAAGAATACATTTCACATAGATGGACACGTTTGAAATAAAAAGAAGAAGAAAGAAGTGCCAAAACGAAAGAAAAAAAATGAAACCACGACAGTCTCCAATCAGAAGGCAAAAAGAGCAAAGAGATTAGAAGAAGAATACGAAACCCTATATATTATTCAATTATTACTACTGTATTTAAAATAAGCAACAAAATGTGGATAGCACGCACCAGATGACGCGTGTCGATTAAAGTGGATTCCCCTTCTTTTTTTAATCCCGAATTGTCCCAGATATTTTCCATAACCTCCAACTCCTTCACAATTTTCCTTTGCTTTTTCTCTTCTTCACTCTCTTCACGCACGTGTATGCAAATTTTCTCAACCAGATCTCTCATTCAAGCTTCCATGATTCATTTCACTGATTCATCCATGGATTTCGATCATTCTCTTCTCGCCGGAGGATGTAAATTACGGATGAAATTCATTTGCGTATTGCATTATTTCTCCATCATTTGTTATTACTCACAGATTATGCGTTTAGTTGAATTCACGTTCGCGGAGGAAGCAGCTGTGTTGGTCCGTTTACGAAGGAAACACGTTTTTCATCTTCTGTATCCGTTTGATTGTTGAGAAACCGCGGGAAAAAGGTAAATAATCCGAGAAAACTTGTAATCTGATGATATGGACATTTCTGTTCGCTATTCAGCTGATTTTTCATGAATACATGAATCATTTTTTTGTTTTTGATATTATTGTTGTATCTTATGGTATTTAACTGTTTATTAATGTTGAACGTTTATCTGTAGATTTTCTTACCATCTAGGTTACTTTAAATCGGGAACAGTGTGTCATTTTGGACGGGTAAAGCCGTTTGAATCTTAAGTAACTATGAATAAGAAACTGTTAGTACGGTAATTAATGATTAATTGATTATAATATAAACTAAGTTGCATTCATCGTTCTTTCCTAGTTAGACATGTTTTTCTGTGATATATATTTCTTTTGCAGGCTCAGTACAGTTTTCAGTTATTCTCTGTTTGTTTTGATGATTTGATTTATCCAATAAATGTATACTTTGCAACGTGGATTGTGCTTACTTTTATTTTTACCATGCTTTCTTTCTATTTCAGAATAGGCTTAGGAAGAGACGTCTTTACTTTCTCTTCTTACACTCTGACTGAGATGTGAATCAGGTCGGTGAATACTCCTTTTGGTTCCACTCACTCTCACTATGTTAGGTTAAAAACCAAATAATAAGTTAGGTTAAAAATCAAATAAAGTTTGTGATTCGTCCCATGAGGTTCTATAAGCATATTACCACTTGAGTTATTTATTGTCAAACTCATAAAGCAAAGTTAGGGCAATAAGCTAATGAAATAAAGCTGAGTTCACTATTATTTGACAACAATAACAAGAACAAAGTTTTTTCTCCCTAGGTGGGGATGACTACATGGAGTAGATAATGACATTGTGTTCCATCAGAATTCAGAAATTGCAATATTCCATCTAAATCTAAAAAAAGTAATGTAGACAAAAAATTTGCAGAGACATTTTTTCGGAATATTTTTTTAGTAGTGGAATCATTGGATTCATGTAGCCAACTCACCTAGTTGGAAAAAGTATTGGCGGTTGTTATATTCTGTAGAGACATGAAATTCTATGTGAATCTGTGGCAAATAATTTGGATATGACCATGTGCCACTCAGAGGTAATCAAATGGTTTTGAAATGGATGTCACGTATTCTGTGTTGATTGGTGAATATCACCATTTATATGGGAAAAAGTCCAATCTGGATGAGCTATAGCTGTATGGCTAATGTTTCTAATCTAATTTGCTAAAAACCTAAGGCAAAATTTCTTTGACTAGTAATTTGCTATTGGAGCTACCTGGATTTTATCTGTGGTCCCCTGATAAAGTGTTATTTATTGTTTATAATTAACTTTGTTGAAGTAAAGAGCAAATTTATTTTTCTTTTGAGGAAAAGAAAAGGCGTATTAGGCTTTCTTATTTTGTCTAATTTGTTTTTCTCCCAATGTTTGGTGTGTGGGAAATGATTCTAACTGACAGTACATGAGTAGTTTTCTTACCACTTTCCAGGTGACTTACATTTTGGTTTTGTAAGTTCTATTTTAGTATTGCGACAATTATTCACGTTGTTTCATCTTGCAATGTCGTTATTAATATCCCCAACATCCTGATGGCAAATTTCTATTTCCCCCTTTATATTGTTGTTTAACAGTTTGATGCTTCCTCTTCTCACTGGATTTGTGATTTTTGTTTTTGTTTTGACTTTGATGTGGGGAAACAAATGGAATAAATCAATCTACAAACCTTATACCCGTTCACCGAAAAAGCACAGGTTTAAGCTAAATCATATGAATCTTTATGTATGCCTTGATTGACTCACTTGGAATGGTTTTAATGTCGGGACAATAGTTCTGTTAGTTCCATATATAATTTGCACTTCCCTTATTGAGCAGTGGAGGGTGTATTTTGGTAACTCCTAGACTCATTCCGTGGGCTTGGCAGAGGCCCCCCTTAGCGAGGCCCTTAGATGGTTCCTTAATTGGGCCTTGAGGAGGGTGTGGGGGATAAAGAGTAGAAATTGGGATGGAGAGCATTTTTAGGGATCAGACCCCACTATTCTAACTATACATTCCCAGTTCTTATCAACTAAGATACCAACTCGGGATGACGGAAGGTGTATTTTGATTTGACACTAGGTATGTGTTCAAAATGTGGGTGCTGTAGGACAATATAATATTTGCTTACTGTGTGCAGGATTTTAGGGTTACAAACAGAGGCTATACCATTCACGACTTAATAGAATGATCCGTAACATGTATATTAACTACAAATGCTCAAGAAATTGAAGATACATAAATTGATAATTTTGAGAAATTGTTACGGGAGATTTTTGGCAAGTGGCAGAAGCCAATTTTTTAAAAGAGATACTCTGAAGACAAATAAAATGGTCAATGAAAATAAAGTGGTTTCTGGAGGTAAAATGGTGTATTTAAGGTTTGTGAAAAGTGGTGTAGATTGAAGGGGTGAGCTAAGAAGTGCTAATACGAAAGAGTCTCTAACTGATAGACATGGTCAATGGATACGGTTCATGTTGTCCATGATTCAATTCATGATATGCACCAAATGATCGTAGACCTAATGAACTACCATGGATGCATATTATGATACAGAATGTCTACATTGTTGCTATGAGGCCAATAATTTGGCCGATGGGACTCTTAATGTAATAAGTTTTGATGTGCACTCATGATAAGGCTCAAACCAGGTCAAAGATTGTTAATGCGTATAAAAGGGGAAAAAGGGGAGTTTGATTGAAATAGAATAACCAACTTACCTATTATACCCTTAGGTAGTTAGGGGTTAATCTTTCTATAAATAGAAAGCTATTAGAGGGAAGTTACTCATATTTTTAAAAGGGAATTCCAACTGATTGTGGAATCAGTGAGGGTGTGGATCGAAGGATCCTTGTATACAGATAATTCTTCTTCTTCTTCTTACATTCAATAAAATTCTCTATAGAACCCTAGCAGAATCCAATTGATTCTGGTTAGGGGCAATCCCTTTCAATTCTGTTCCTATAATTGCAATCTTTGATATCAGTGTTTATCACTGGTATTAGAGCACCGTTTCTAGTGCCTGAGGGAAGTGAGAACCACCATTGTTTCCGCCGCGATAGCTTATGGTTTCCATGCGAAGCATGTCACGAGAAAACGAAGATTGGGAAGGGATGAGACAAGAGAGAGAGGAGCTTCAAATGCGAGTGGAGCTCAATGAGGCACGCATGAAGAAAACAGAAGATTTGCTAGAAGCTATAGCCTCGAAACTAGGGATTTCAAGTGGTAATTAATCCACAGAGAGGAGTAGCGAAAACGAGGAAGAGGTAGAAAGCCACAAACTACCTTCAAGTCACGATAAGTGGAGGAGACTTGAGATTCCAATTTTCAACGGTGATGATGCTCATGGTTGGGTGCAGAAATTGGAGAGATATTTTGCGATGTGAGCCATCACAGAGGAGGAGAGGATGCAAGCAACTATGGTTGCCCTTGATGGAAAGGCTCTTAGCTGGTTCCAATGGTGGGAATGATGCAACCCCTCATCCACGTGGAGTAGCTTCGAGATAGTAGTGGTAAGACGTTTTCAACCCTCTATGATACAAACCCCCTTTGAATTGTTGTTGTCCTTAAAACAATAGGGTAGTGTGGAAGCATACGTAGAAGAATTTGAGAAGTATGCAGGGGCTTTGCAAGAAATCAATCAAGATTTTGTAAGAGGGATCTTCCTAAATGGGTTGAAAGAGGAGGTGAGGGGAGAGGTAAGGTTGTATGAGTTGGGAACTTTACCTGAAGTGATACAAAAAGCCATACTCATTGAATAGAAAAATACAGTAATGAATAGGAGGCCTAGTGGGGGTTATGCTAAATCTGAGACTCCATACAAGAACCCAACTTACAATAGGGTGGTATCATTGGATCCATCTACTACTGGTAGTAACAGGAGAGGGGTCATCATCAGTTAGTAGTGTAGTTGGTAGTGCTAGAACTGTTCAAGAAGTTGATAGTTCCAGGAACAGAGAGGAGTATAGGAGGCTTACCAGTGTTGAGATGAAGGAGAAAAGAAAAAAGGGACTTTGCTTCAGGTGTGATGAACCCTTCACTAGGGATCACATTTGTAAGAATAAACAACTAAGGATGCTTATTCTTAGTGAGGGGGAGGAGTCAAATGGGAAATTAAAGGTGGGGCAAGAGCAGGATGTCCTCAATTCCCTACAACTATCCATTTACTCAATGAAAGGGTTCACTTCCACTAAGTCTTTGAAGATTAAGGGGACTCTGGGTAGTAGATCAGTGGTGGCGATGATTGATTGTGGAGCCTCACATAATTTCATAGCCAAGGAAGTAGTAGAGAGTATGAAGCTGAAAGTGCAAGAGACTAAAGCCTATATGGTGGAGTTTGGGTATGGACACAAGGTGAAATGTCATGGGAGGTGTTCACAACTCAAACTGATTCTACAAGGGTTGGAGGTGATTCAGGATTTTTACCTATTTGGGTTGAAGGGAGTGGATCTGGTGTTAGGTACTGAATGGCTAGTAGGGTTGGGTGAGGTCAGTGCTGACTTTGGGAAGATGGTTCTAAACATCAATAAGGCAGGGTCCACCTTTACTTTGATGGGAGATCTCACCTTGATCAGGACAGAATTGTCCTTGAGGGCCCTCATGCAGGTCCTTATGGAGGAAGGGGAGGGCATAATGATCCAGTGTAATACTCATCAGCATTCCTAGACTAAGGAGGTTGTGCCAATAGAATTGCAACAGGTGCTACTCCAGTATCAAGATGTTTTTCAGGATCCTCAAGGGCTCCCACCCTTAAGAAGGCATGACCATGCCATTCATTTGAAGGAAGGAACTGAGGTACCTAATATCAGACCTTACAGGTGTCCACTTATCAAAAGGCTGGAATTGAAAGATTGGTGGCTGCAGGGGTAATTAGACCTAGCATCAGCCCCTACTCTAGCCCTGTTATTCTAGTAAAGAAAAAGGATGGGAGATGGAGGTTTTGTGTAGACTATAGGGTACTTAACAAAATTACTGTGCCAAATAAGTTTCCAATTCCATTGGTTGAGGAACTACTTGATGAACTAGGGGTGCAAAGGTGTTCTCTAAGCTAGACCTTAAATCAGGCTATCATCAGATAAGGATGAAGGAGGAAGATGTTGAGAAGACAACCTTTAGAACTCATGAGGGATACTATGAGTTCTTGGTCATGCCATTTGGGCTGACCAATGCCCCCTCTACCTTTCAATCACTGATGAATGAGATCTTGAGGCCTTATTTGAGGAAGTTTACTCTGGTGTTCTTTGATGACATCCTAGTATATAGTTCGGATTTGAAGACTCATAGCCAACATTTGCAAATTGTTTTGGCACTACTAGCAGGACATTCTTTGAAAGCTAACCAGAAGAAATGCAGTTTTGGCCAGAATAGCATTGAGTACCCATGCCACATCATTTCTGAGCAGGGGGCATTTGCTGACTTATCTAAGGTGGAGGATATGATGACTTGGCCTCAACCTACCAACATCAAGAGCTTAAGAGGGTTCTTAGGCCTCACTGGATATTATAGAAAATTTGTCCAAAACTATGGGAAGATTGCTAAACCCCTGACTGATTTGCTAAAAAAGGACTCATCAATTGGACTCTTGAAGCTACTACTGTCTTTGAAGAGTTAAAGAAGGCTATGGCCACCCTACCCTTACTAGTTGTTCCTGACTTTGATAAGGAGTTTGTAATAGAAACAGATGCATCTAGCAAGGGGTTAGGGGCAGTCTTGATGCAGGAGGGAAGGCCACTAGCTTTTTGGAGTCAAGGTCTGTCCTTGAGGGCTCAACAAAAATTTGTGTATGAGAGGGAGCTGATGGCATTGGTTCAAGCAATCCAGAAGTGGAGGCATTATGTGGTAGGAAGACATTTCATCATAAAAACATATCAAAAGAGTCTCAAGTTTTTAACTGAATAGAGGCTTTTTTATGATGAGCAATTCAAATGGGCAGTTAAGTTGGTGGGATTAGATTTTGAAATTCAATACAAACCAGGGAGTGAAAACTCTGTGGCTGATGCCCTCTCTAGAAAACTTATGTACTCTGCCATCTCCATTATCAATAGTGAAGAGGTAGACCTATGTAATAAAGAGTTACAACAGGATTCTAAATGGAAGAGGGTCCTTCAGGAATTGACTGTATCCCCTAATTCACACCTTGATTTTGAATTGAAGAAAAGGATTCTCTACTATAAGGGGAGGCTGGTCTTGTCTAAGTCATCCAACAAAATTCCTATCATTATGGTTGAGTGCCATGAGACTCCTATGGGAGGCCATTCTGGCCATTTCAGAACATACAAAAGGATTTCTAACTTCTTGTTTTGGGAGGGGATGAAGTCAGACATTAAAAGGTTTGTGGAGAATTGTGAGGTGTGTCAAATAAGCAAATATTCTACATTGGCCCCTGTTGGGTTATTACAACCTATTCCCATACCTCAATAAGTATGGGTGGATGTCTCTATGGACTTCATTGGAGGACTACCTAAGGTCAGGGGCAAGGATACTGTTTTTGTGGTGGTGGATAGGTTATCCAAGCATGCTCATATGTTTGCTCTGGGTTATCCCTACTCAACCAAGGATGTAGCTACCCTGTTTCTGAAGGAGGTGGTTAAGCTACATGGTTTCCCTACTATTATAATTTCTGACAGAGACTCTGTGTTCCTCAATCAATTCTGGAAAGAAATATTCAGGGTGGCTGATACTCAACTCAAATTTAGCACCTCCTATACCTACCAACATCAAGAGCTTAAGAGGGTTCTTAGGCCTCACTGGATATTATAGAAAATTTGTCCAAAACTATGGGAAGATTGCTAAACCCCTGACTGATTTGCTAAAAAAGGACTCATCAATTGGACTCTTGAAGCTACTACTGTCTTTGAAGAGTTAAAGAAGGCTATGGCCACCCTACCCTTACTAGTTGTTCCTGACTTTGATAAGGAGTTTGTAATAGAAACAGATGCATCTAGCAAGGGGTTAGGGGCAGTCTTGATGCAGGAGGGAAGGCCACTAGCTTTTTGGAGTCAAGGTCTGTCCTTGAGGGCTCAACAAAAATTTGTGTATGAGAGGGAGCTGATGGCATTGGTTCAAGCAATCCAGAAGTGGAGGCATTATGTGGTAGGAAGACATTTCATCATAAAAACATATCAAAAGAGTCTCAAGTTTTTAACTGAATAGAGGCTTTTTTATGATGAGCAATTCAAATGGGCAGTTAAGTTGGTGGGATTAGATTTTGAAATCCAATACAAACCAGGGAGTGAAAACTCTGTGGCTGATGCCCTCTCTAGAAAACTTATGTACTCTGCCATCTCCATTATCAATAGTGAAGAGGTAGACCTATGTAATAAAGAGTTACAACAGGATTCTAAATGGAAGAGGGTCCTTCAGGAATTGACTGTATCCCCTAATTCACACCTTGATTTTGAATTGAAGAAAAGGATTCTCTACTATAAGGGGAGGCTGGTCTTGTCTAAGTCATCCAACAAAATTCCTATCATTATGGTTGAGTGCCATGAGACTCCTATGGGAGGCCATTCTGGCCATTTCAGAACATACAAAAGGATTTCTAACTTCTTGTTTTGGGAGGGGATGAAGTCAGACATTAAAAGGTTTGTGGAGAATTGTGAGGTGTGTCAAATAAGCAAATATTCTACATTGGCCCCTGTTGGGTTATTACAACCTATTCCCATACCTCAATAAGTATGGGTGGATGTCTCTATGGACTTCATTGGAGGACTACCTAAGGTCAGGGGCAAGGATACTGTTTTTGTGGTGGTGGATAGGTTATCCAAGCATGCTCATATGTTTGCTCTGGGTTATCCCTACTCAACCAAGGATGTAGCTACCCTGTTTCTGAAGGAGGTGGTTAAGCTACATGGTTTCCCTACTATTATAATTTCTGACAGAGACTCTGTGTTCCTCAATCAATTCTGGAAAGAAATATTCAGGGTGGCTGATACTCAACTCAAATTTAGCACCTCCTATCATCCCCAAACTGATGGGCAGACTGAGGTGGTTAATAGATGCTTAGAAACCTACCTCAGGTGTTTTGTGGGACCAAGACCTAAACAGTGGTTAGAGTGGCTATCATGGGTAGAATTCTGGTTCAACTCTAACTACAATAGTTCAGTTGGGATGACACCCTTTAAAACCTTGTATGGCAGGGAAACACCCACACTTTTGAAGGCAGGGGCTATTCCCTCTAAGGTGGATGAGGTAAACAGGTTGGTTGCTCAGAGGTATGAGGTATTGGAAGAGTTGGAAGAAAATTTGCTGAAGGCCCAGAATTTGATGAAGCAGCAAGCAGATAAGCACAGAGGAGCTTTGACATTGAGTTGGAAAATTGGGTATATCTCAAGTTGCAACCATACAAACTAAAATCATTGGCCAAATGACCATATGCTAAGCTAGCCCCAAAATACTATGGTCCTTACCAAGTGATTGAGAAGGTGAGACATGTTGCTTATAAGTTAGCTTTGCCCTCTCATGCCAGGATACACCTAGTGTTCCATGTGTCATTACTGAAGAAGGCCTTAAAACCTCAACAACAACCTCAACCCTTGCCTCCAATATTGAATGAGGAGTTGGAATTAGAGGTCATCCCAGAAGACCTCATGGATCAGAGGACAGATACTCAGGGGAATGTGGAGGTACTAGTCAAGTGGAAGGATCTTCCTAATCATGACTGCACATGGGAGGACATAACTACCCTACAAACAAGATTTCCAGATTTTCAACTTGATGACAAGTTGATTCTTTTAGGGGAGGGTATTGATAAGGCTCAAACCAGGCCAAAGATTGTTAATGTGTATAAAAGGGGAAAAATGGGAGTTTAGTTGAAATAGAATAACCAACTTACCTATTATACCCTTAGGTAGTTAGGTAGTTAATCTTTCTATAAATAGAAAGCTGTTAGAGGGAAGTTACTCAGATTTTTAAAAGGGAATTCCAACTGATTGTGAAATCAGTAAGGGTGTGGATCGAGGGATCCTTGTATACAGATAATTCTTCTTCTTCTTCTTACATTCAATAAAATTCTCTATAGAACTCTAACAGAATCCAATTGAGTTTGGTTAGGGGCAATTCCTTTCAATTTTGTTCCTATAATTGCAATCTTTGATACCAGTGTTTATCAACTCAGGAGTTTAATTGTAATTGTGCATTGCTCCACTTACAGTTCTTGGTTCTTTTGAATAATTAAATGCATATACAGATGTTCCCGGATATAAGAGCTAAGGATATGATGTTAAATAATTAAATGCATATACAGATGTTCTCGGATGTGAGAACATGCTATACCCTATTGGTTTGTGAAGAATATTTTACTTGTAATAATTTTACAAGGTTAACAGATTTTCATGTCATAATCTACTCATTATATATTATAAAATTATCAATTTTCATTTTATTAACCTGTCCTTGTAGATTACTTTTCTTGTTGCATGATTCACTTCTTTCAATTTATGAAATGCTAGATTCCCTGACAATGATCAGATTAACAGCTTCTGCGGTTGTTATTACTGTTAGGGATTGTCTTAGTCTCTTACACTCTTCGTTAAGAGCTTTCTTGTCTTTTATTTATCTGCTGGTCTTCTCGAAACATTGTACTGTCTTCCCACATACCTTCAAATCATCTTGATAATTGTGGCATTCATATGCCATAGTTTAACTATTGCATCCTTTTTATTATATAATAGAAGGCTATTTTCCATGTCCATATGACATGCTAGTGAACTACCATCATTAATGTGTCAATAGTTTTTAGCCTTTATATCCACTTTTTGTTTTTTTTTGTGACTGAAAATGATATTTTGATTTCAGCTATCATTTTATGAGTTCAAATGAGCATTAGGTTGATTTTTTGTTCAGATACTCAGTATTTGTCTTAGTTATTTTATTCATGCACTGGTATTTTAGATTCCTTTTCCACTAGTTTCATATCATTTCTTCCTACCACTACTATACTTTTCATCCCGGATTTTTTTATCTCATATGTTGCTAACTAATCTGCTAGTTTTTTCCCCATTTGAAGAGCAATAATAAAGGGCGGCCCAATGCATGAAGCTCCTACCAAGTGGAGTCTGAGAGGGTAGATGTACGAAGTCATACCCCCGCAAACAGAGAGCAATAATTCTTTTTATTTTCTTGAAGGGTCTTGCTAACCAGGGCACTTGTTAAGAAAGCTAGAAAATGTAAGTTTTCATTGGGAAACTAAGTATATTTTTTTTAAATCAATTAAGTAGACCACTTCTCAATAAAATATGGCATTTACTGATAAGGGCACTGGTTAGGATTCTCCTTCATTAATTCAGTAGAAAAGTAAAATGCATTGCAAACCTGTGCAATTTAGAGTATTTTGTAGTTTATTGAATATTGACTTTACATACATGGTTTGTTTGTTTATCACACATGCCAGAGTTGCTTAGTTGATACTTATAAATTAAAACCTTTGATTTCAATGGTTTGTGGTCTATAGGCCACACATCGATTAAAAGCATAAAATTCAAATCTTAGCCCATTGTCTTCTTGAAAGTAATGCAGAAAGGTTCATCTCCTGTAGAGCTATCAATGCAGTTGCAATCTGCTACAGCAATGAGCAATCAAAATAAACTCATATCAAGATTTCTGGTGTTGTGTCATTATTTAATTATCAAGTAGCTAAATGAGATCATACCCCAATTTTGTAGCTTCTGTAGGTTCCTCATAGTTTTGTTGCTGTGGCTGGCTTAGCTGGAGACTCACGGGAACCTGCAAATTTGCTTCTATGCTTAGACCATTTGTGAGAACAGAATTCCGTTTTCTTCCATTCCAATCTCTTGTTCCATATACCTGGGTTAGTGAAACTCTCTTTTTAAGTTCACAGTAAAGCTCCTTACATTGTTGCACTTGTTTAAGACAAAGATCTTTTAGTTTTAGGAGATTATTTTAGTTTGTCTTGCTATACAAACTAATACCTTCTTTTGGAGTTCTGTGTTTTCTTGATGAATTAAGTTTACCTTCCTATACAACTCCATATTTTCTTGGTGTATGAGCTTTCCCTGCAGCATATTAAAGAAACAATATCAATGCAAAGTAGTGAAATACATAGTTTTCTGTTTCTAGACTGACCTTTTGATTTAGATCCTGTATTTCGTCCATTAAAAGTTGGTCCTGCATAAGTCAATCTGATGTTAAAGTATCACATTTTGAACTTAAACATGAATGACTCCATTTTGGGTGGTAAGCCTGAACCTTTTGCACACGGACACCACGGAGGCTAATTTCCAGTTGGTTCTCCAAAGTCTGTAATTCTTTGACAGTCAATCCTGACAGTTCTTCTCCCATCATTTGCCTGTTAGTTCATACCATATACATGAAGAAATTTGCTTGGATTTTCATCTTGGACAATTTAAAGTTTATCAAGGTTAGAGACAATGGACATATTATCCAGCGAGGACATTTTTCCTTGTCTTTTATAATTTGATCGTAATCAATAAAATCTTTAAGCTATTGTAATTCATAAGTGTAATTTTCTGACTCTTTGATTGTCTTTCAGTTTTTTACTTGGAGAGCTAAAAGATATCCAATTAACATTTGAGACCTTTCTTCTATATTCATGTTGGTGGCTGCCCAGAGAAAAGGATATTCTAGAGAGGTAAACCGTGTTTGTTCGGACTTTTCTTCTGACCATAGTCTTTTTGAAAGTTAAGGCATGAACATGCACATTTAAACATAGTGATCGATGCTCATTGATAAATATTTGAAGCCACCTTGTGGCCTTATATAATCTATTTGTAGTATTAATGCTTCTACTTGTTTGACATTGTTTACAGAAAATGAAACTTTTATAATAGAGAAAAGAGGGAAAGAACAACTAAGGGGATGAAACATATCCTCTGGAACAGAAAGTAGTCTCTAATCGGTATTGAGAAAAATTACCAAGAATTAGTGTAGGTGCTTAATCTCAATGCATATTGGGCATGGTGGTGCACATGATGACTTGAAAGACTTCAAAACATATTTGGAAGTGTTTGTTAATACTCACTGTGCTAATCTTTACATGCATGAAGGTATGAAAACAACTTGCCTTTCAAGAAAGACTTTACCTATTTTCCATGATGCTATTTCCTATGGAACTTAACTTTCATCCATTAAACACTCCCCTCAACTGGTGCATATATATCATATGCACCCATATTGTCATATAAGCATGTCATCCTTGAGGCTCGAAGTAAATAGATAGATTGGCTAGTTTGTAATTCGAGTTCATCTCACTCAATATGTTTGGTTTATTCATGAAAGACTGGATTTTGAAGCAATGTGCAATCCTGGTTTATTAGCACTAATCAGCATCTTGATAGTTGTGGTTTAGATGTTGAGACATGTTAAGGGCTCTCTCGAAAAAAAGTTGGTACATAAATATAGGGGCCACGTACTCATGTGGACAATGCTGCTTATATAGATGTTTTTTTGATAGGCTGCTTATATAGATGTTGATTTGGCAAGATCTCTTAGTGATATGTCAACTTCTAGGTATTTTATTCTTGTAATTATCTTTTCTTCATCTATGGAAATTTCTTTATTTATCCAAAAAACTACCAAGGAGGGGTTATGAAATTTACTTACAATACTAATGATGAATTGATGATAGATCTCCTACCAATCTACAGTGCCTGCCTTGGACTAACAGGGAACCCTGATCTTGTGGGAGTTTAACATTTTTACATCAATAAAAGAATCAATTGTTTCAGCATCTAGCATCAAATTCTTTCAAAATATTAAGAGCATACTTCCTTTGAGAGATAGCAATTCCAGCCTTTGATTGGGCAACTTCAATCCCAAGAAAATATTTAAATCTTCCTAAACCCTTAGTTTTGAGGTGTCTAAACAAGTGTTGTTTCAGACCTTGAACCTTTGTGATTGTGGCTTGTGATAACAATATCATCTACATAGGTCATAAGATAAATGCACTTATTGAAGGATGAATGCTTATAAAACAGAGAGTGGTCTGCCAATTCAGCACCGGGGAATTTTCGGTAGAGATGAAGGAAAGATAATAGGGACTTCGAATAATATGAGATTCATATTAATTATAATATGATGATCAAGTGATACAAAAAACAAACCTTACAGCCCTATTTATACCAACTCAGTCCTAATTAGATTAGGACACAAATATAGGAATATTAATAGGAAATATATACTAAGAGGTTATCTAAGATACTCTATAAATATTTTTGATACAACAATGATATAATGAGATATTTTCATATATTCTAACACTTCTAAAATTGATACCTCCTAACCTTGAGCTTGTTAAATTGAAACACATGAATCAAATAAAATATAACCTGCCAAACAGTGTGATAGTGTCTAACACCTGCTTTTCAGGTGGAGGTAGTGGCTGGTGATAGTTGGGCTAGTGTATTTGGGATCTAGAGTCAGGGCCATATGATGTCAGTGCATCCTGGTCAAAGCTAGATTAGTGTCTGGGTCATAATCAACATAAGTTACCATCATAGTGATTATCGGTGAGAATAAAAGTCAATACTAGCATGATTCGCTCATGTGAAAGAAATCATCAGAATGATTGTTGGATTAGCTGTTGCTGTTATGGTAGCGTGTGGACCACACATGCCAGCAACAGGAGCTGAAAGTATTGGCCCACGGAGTAGTTTTTCCTTTGTTGATGGGTCCTCTCTGTTCTAGAGATTAAGAATGACAAAGACAAGACTTGGAGATTTTAGGATCCTTCTGGACTAAATGGCAAACCCACAACACAACAATAAGAGATTGGACCGAGCCTGCTCTAGTATCAACTTGAAAGACATTAGAACAGATTTATGAAGTGTTTGTTAGTTGCTTTAGTGATATACACTAAGCATGCTGATATTTGCACACATGATGAAACAAATACAACTTTCATTTTCTTAAATTTAGCTATTTCCTAAAATGGTGTTTCCTATAATACATTTACTCTCATACATCAAATGCTATCCATTACCAAGACCTTGCTTTAAGACAGCCATGTCAAAATCAAATATAATTCATGAATATAATCATATTGCAAAGCAAGTCTAACTGTCTGAAAACTCCCTTGATGATATGAGTTCCAGGTAAATGCACTAAAGAAGCATTTAGTTTTAAATAGCAAAACATTTTAGTATCCTTGTTTATATAAAATAAACAAGGATACTAAAAATGCACCAAAGGTTTTTTTAATGACTGTTTTTTCTTCACATTTTATTCTCCAATTTGTAAATGATGCAACTTGGTTTGAAATGGTTTTGAACAACCAAATTTATCAAAAACCTGCATCTTTTGTGTTCTCTTTAACATGGATATTTTTTAATCTTATCTCTAAAACAAACATGCAGTATGAGAAGAATGTACCTGTGACTTTCTTGCAAGTCCTGCAACTGTTGCCGAAGCATTGCTGCCTCCCTTTGCCAAAACTATAAAATGGTAAAATCAATCAATAATTTGTTTGATATTAAAGGAAAATAAAGCACATGCTTCTACAATAGCTATTAAGTTGATTTCTAGTTCTTTCATAACTAAATTTAAATGATGCAAATTACTAGTAGAGTTTTTAAAAATAAATATGAATGAAGAATTTCAAACATACATATGATTGCCATTTATAGTGGTTGAAGTTTTTAACTTTTAGATCCTGTTGACTTTTGGGAATTTTACAGCAGCCTCATCTAGTGGGAATAAGGCTTGATTGTTGTTGTAGATTTCGGGGAATTTTACATCGTTTGTTCCTGAGATTAGCTAAAGTATTCATTATATAACTTTTTCTTGTTACATGTCGTAAACTTGACACCATCAAAATTGGTTTGGCTATATCTATAATTTCTCCATTAATAAATACACAGCTGAAGTAGTTGTAGTTGCATACTGTGCAATTAAGCACGGACCAGAAAAGGTGGAAGGTGGAAGGTGGAAGGTGGAAGTTTCTCCACACTCATGTTTTTGCAGGTCCACATCTTTCTCTAAAACTTAATCTTTTAGGTATGTTTGTCTTTTTGTCCAAAAATTGTCTGCCTACCACCGCTTGTGGATATCCTGACTTCACTTGTAAGCATGTGGGATGATTCTCCCAAGTTTTTCTTTGCATGGGTTTTACCTTTTTCTTGATCTTTTCCTATTCTGACATGGACTAGTTTCTTGGGTTGCTACTTTGTTTTTAAATAAGTAGGTTGTAGCTCTAGTTTTATTCCCTTTAATATGTTCGAGATTGTGTTGTCAAAGTTGGCTTTGGCAGCACCACGACGCAATGGTGTCGTGTATTTCATGATCCCCACCATTAAAATCTCCGAGCATGGTGGGTTGTTCTTGCTGCTTAGAATGGCCAGAGTGGAATGCTGCCTGTGCGTGAATAAATCCCTTATCTTCCCCTCCTTTAACCAATGTACTTGTGATATTTTGGGGGTGTTTGTGTCTTTCCACCATTAATACTTATTGCATATTTCACTGATTGAGGTTGTGACAAAAGTGTCAGGTTCCCAATCCCCACCAAACTACAACTTCTCTAAGGGATGCAAAAGAGCAATAATGATGAGAGAACCCTGCAATTATCAAATTGGGTACTTTTAAGCTTTAGTTTTCAGTTTTTAGAATATTTCTGACATGATATTAGACAATTGGCCACACAATTATTACTGTAATGAACATTATAACAACAAAATATATTGATGAATATCTTGCAATAAATTACACAATAATTGAAGGTCCTAAAATGAGTTTCTATGATTATTGTTCTTGATACATTTACTTGGAAATCTATAGCTCCTTATAAGGTGAACTCTTTTGTCTAGATATGTGGTACTAAATAAGATTAATTCTATTGAGTAGTTGCAGTTTCAGAAACCTAAAATAGCCATTTCCCCTAGAGTAAAATATTTGTGTTATGTGTATGAACAACTCTGAATTAGTTATATATCCTGCTTTCAAATTGCTCAATTCCTTCTTCGCTGTGGCATAGGTGGTTTGGCGTCTGTAAGGAAGTTTGGGCTTGTCTTTATTAAGGTTCTATCTCAAAACCAATTGGCAATGAGATGAGTAGCCAAATAGATATTTAAACCACTCCTCTAAGACAATTAGATGGGTGATGTGGGACTTACTTCCCAACATCCTACCTCCTAAGCTATGGGTTACCTTTGACCTAAGACGGAATGACATCTTTTAGCTAATGATAACCGGAGAGAAGTTAGGGTTTGGATTTGATATTGTGTTAAGATTCTATCTCAACCAATTGGCAATGAGAGGAGTAACCCTACAAGTATTTAAACCACTCTCAAGACATTGAGGCTCGCAATGTGAGACTTATAAAAATAAAAATGGTCAAGATTCAATTGAACCTTGGATGAGAAAGTTCTTTCAGTTGGTGTGTTTTTAGTTTTCGGCAATTGAGAGCCACTTGATGTAGAGATTAGCATTGAGTTAGATTATGAGATTCTTTGTCTATTTACTCGTTCTCGTTAGTTAGTTTTTTCTGTTTGATGTGGTAGTGGGTCTCTTGATAGATTTGGCAATTGTGTTTTTATTGACAACACATGCACCTTTTGGTTCTGGGTTCATAAAGTTAAGCTGTAAAATCGAATGCTTAGAAGGTACTTGTGAGTTTTGTCACTCTTATTTAGGCTGGGTTGTGGAGTATCGTTTTCGCTCCCTAATTCAGGCAAGATTAGCATACCGGATATAGAAATTATGTAATATTTTCTATGGTCAGGTATTGGGGGAAAGGAGTGCACATTTGTTGAGTTTATAGGTCATTTACTGGCCAATCATGATTAAAGTATAGAGTATTTAGCATTGATAAACATTACATTGGTATCTATATCCCATTTTCTCTCAATATTGGACCCTCTTTGCTATACAGTGATGAAAGTATCTAAAAAAACTAAATTGCCTCAACTCAAGCAGCAAATGGGAGAAAGCTCGTTTTTTAGAGGAAAACTGCTGTAAGAGGTTTTGTTTTTGGCCTTTTCCATATTTGAACTTGATTATAGTTATCAGAGTGTATTAGAGACTTAGGCTTAAATAGGTGTAGTTAGTCCGTGCTGGCTGGGTTTCATGAAGTTAGTTAGTACCAGCTTGCTCTTAATCTCTGCTAACATTCTCCCACTCAAGTCCTCTATTACTATGTGACACTCTGAGTACAGCAGCTATGGTCCATAATCCAGTTTTATACCGGAGGACTAAGCATATTGAACTTGACTTATTTGTTGACAGAGGCAAGGTTCAAAACAAGTTTGTTGAAGTCAAACACATATCAGCCAACTTTCAGACTGCTGACATACTTACAAAGTCTTTGTCTCCAACAAGGTTCATAACTCTCAGAAGTCAGCTCAAAGTTCTTGAGCTCCATTCCCTGGATAACCCCTATTTGGTTTCAAGGGGGCATGTTAGAGTTGAGCTTTAGGCTTAAATAAGTGTAGTTAGTTATAAACTCAGATGTGCTAGCTGGGTTTCATCAAGTTAGTTAGTACCAGCTGGCTCTTACCTCATATATAGAGATCCTCTACCACTGTAAAGCTTAAGTTTCAATAATAAGAATAACAGTGACAGATTCAGTTACTTCTCTTTCCCTTCAGTCTATACTTCTTACGACAGTTAACACGAATAGCTCAGTCAAGTTGGTAGAGGTCAGCTAGGCTGGTGTTGTTAGAGATTTCTCAGGCTCTTGAGGTTTCTTGATAAGTGCACATTAATGCACAATTTCCTCTTTCCTCATTGTATCCATGGTTTACTACTTACAAAATGCCTTCTTTTATCAATCATAGTATTGATATTAAGCAGTTAAAGTTTATCACTAACATATGCAGTACATTTATTTTTTATTTAATTTTAGAATGGATTGCATGTGTTTCTTCAAATCATAAATTGGTTTGGATATTCTTATGTGAAACAATGTTTTTTTTAATATGTAAATGTTGTGCTAGAAAATTTGGGGAAATGAAAATGTGAAGCTTTTGAATCCAGATAGCCATCTAATTTGTTTATTGACATCTCAGCTATTTTTCAAATGTTTAATTATGTGCTTCCTTGCATCCATGTGTGTGAGCTGTACCACCTGAAGAGTTTTATGACTTATGCTGTATTTGGTATTCTCTACCACTCTCTTACCTCTTGAATGTTATTAAACCGACATGCATTACTAGACATGGTGCAAAACAATAAGAACAAAAACAAATTAGTGCATTATATGAAGAACTCAAAGCTGGCTCTGGGATGATTCTTACCAGCAAGTTTAGAGATCCATCTTCCATTTAGAATCCCAGTTTAGCTAGTGTTCCTGATGGATCATAATTTTGAGAAGGATTTGCTGGGAATAAGAAGCAACATTCTACTGCATGGTAAAGAACTTCCATGTCACTAGAATTTACTGCTCTGAATCAGCAGTTCTGCTTTATTCCATAGGATTTGGACCTAGGAAATGTTATTCTCGAGTTACCAGACCATGCTTCAATAATTCTTCTTTCGAATTTATCCTTGATACTCTCACATTCCTGGTACCTATTAGTGAAGATAAACGAACTATCTTTTAATAGAATTGAGTCGGAATCCGTGCATCAGTTTATCGCTAACTCCTGGATTTCCATTGACTTTTCCACCTTCTGCAAATGCAGACATGTTTCCTTAGTCATGCATTACCAATGATAATTGAATTACAGCTTGCTACTAAACTAGGAACGTCTCATTGGGTGTCTGGTCTAGTGTTCTGCCAGAAGCGCAGTATGGCATATGAATCTTAACTGTCAGACAGTGGATGATCTGTGTTGTTTCAGCTTGATCTCTACATTTACTTATTAAACATGCTTTCCTTTAGAAAAGAAACTTATTCTTAAGAAAAGCTAACAACCATGGGTTGATGGGAGTAACAAGTGATGTAGAAAGAACGTGAAATTGAAGAGAAGTTGCTGGTATTTTTGTGAGAGAAGTCCTTAAATTTTCGTTTCATTGTGTAGTTTCTTATGAAACAGAAGGAGGCATTAAGATACATTTCTTTGAATCTTCTGAGTTTTTTCTTCTGGTGTGGTTAACTATGTTTTCTATTGTTTTTGACACAAAATATGTGTTTTGAGAGCAGAATGGATTGTGCCTTTGTTATAGGCAGATCACAGAGCATTTTCTCATATTAGGCATATGACCATGCTAACCATGATCTGAAAGGGTCAGTTAGGTTCCTTCTGTTTGTATTTTCATATGCTCTAGGTCCTAAGTAACTCCATTTCTTAGTTTTAATCAACTAGGATAATTCACTGCTTCTATGTCAGAGTTTGTGATGATCGTTATTGTTAATGGGGCCGCCATGGTGTCACGGCTAGTGTGTTTGGAGTCACTGCCGTAAAACTACCTATGGTGCGGCCATTCAACCTGGCACCATCAAAGCTGATAACTGTTTATGTATTTTTCTCTATGTTTTTACTTATAGCCAGTGGGTTACTTTTAAGTTCCTTACTCATCTTTTTAGCTCTGTTTTTTCACAAAACTATTCTCATAAGTACAAATAAGCTCTCCACAAGTTCTTACATATGCTCCCTTGAACAGTGCTGCATCTTTAAATACGGAGAAAAAATAATCAACCATCTTTAAATTATTGTTAGCATACTATTTTTGGGCATAGGTATAAGATATTTATAAATACCTTAACTTCAGAGGTTGAATTCCCAAGTGGATGATGCTCCTCTTTGGTTTTGTTGTAACGATCAATTACTGATTTCATACTGAAACAAAGTCATTCAAATTGCATCAGTCATCTGATTACTGACTGCTAATATTTATAAAAAAAACAAGGATCATATTGTGCAGAACCAGCACGGATAATCCCTTAGGAATAATACCAGATTTGGGGATGGATGTGTTAATTCAAGTATTAAAGATATTCCAATATACCAGTCAAATTAGTGGCGTAATCTTTTCTTTTTTGCATCTTAGAATGTTGCTATTTTTTCCTATAAAATGTAGATTCAAAGATTTGCCTTATCCACAATTACAAGCGCTTGTAATATATCCTTCTGGAATTACCAAGGACAAATGGCTAAACATTGGTCATGTTACCCAGCATTACCAGCATAGAAATAGTGTCCTATATGGTAAAGAGATGGGTTCATTCTGCTATATTGTTTGTTTTTATGATCCATATTACCAGATTTTCTGCAAAGTTTATGAAAGGTTCTATACAGGATTGTTTTAACTCATAAGATACATTTATTTAAAGTATAAAGCTTACAACTATGCTCTATGTTTCTATATTGTTGTAAAGATTTTATATCTGAAGGAAATAAAATATGTCAATCGAATAGGGTGAAGTCATGTGCAATACTGCAATGATAATAATGCATTTTATAATTCCGTCCTGGAAATGGTGTTTTTGTTGTACAAGTGATGTAAACATTGGGGACAATTATATCTAGAACTACTGTTAGCCTCCGGATGCCTGGTTTTCTAAACGTACTGTCGTTACTGATTTACAGAAACGTGTTGAAAGAGTTAAATCACTAAAAATCAGCACTTCATAATAAATAAAATTTTAAAAGGTCCTGCTGGAGCATTCTTTTATAGCACTCATTCACATAGGTGAAAAAACTAAGTTCATAACCAAATAAGAACGTTCTTCTTCCAATTCATCATTGGAGAAGAACTGTTTTTGTGTTTATTTCGCAACACTGAACAAAATAGATGCCGTTCTTATAGTTAGATAGCATTTAAAAATGAAGAAAAAATGTTAGAAGAAATCAATACTGAATAACATAAAGTAAAAGTGAAGAATGGAAATAGAATTGTGAGGTCCATTTAAGAACGGAAATAGAGTTATACCATTGGAGATGGTTTTGACTTAAGTTGTTGGAATATGTAAACAAATATAAAATAATTAGTGTAACTCATTTAAGAATGAAAAATAGATTGCACTATTGTGGATGCTCTAAGTCAAACATGTAGCGACATAATTTAGATCCAATACGAACCAAACCACTTTTGGGATGCAACAAACATGATGGATGTTGGAGAGCATCCATCATGATACTCTCCATTGCCCTCAAGGCTGTCTTTGGAGTCTTGTTTTGAACAAGGGAGGAAATGGATGACTTTAGAAAGTGTATTTCTTGTGTGGAGTTGCATGAAAGAGAGAAATATTTTTCAAGTTTTTCTAGAGTTTATGAAACTCACCACATGCTCATTTTTATAGTTCTTCTGTTTTAAATTTTTTTCTAGAGACAAACACATCAATTATCTTAATGTTCTTATTACAATTTTATAATTACATTCTAGTCTAATTCTCATTGTTAATAAAATTTTAAAATCAGAGTACAATAATATTCTTGCATTGTTAGTATTTTACTTAATATTTCTTCTAAATTTTACATTCCTAAAGAAGAAAAGCTACACTTGATGTATCTTCTTTTCTTATTCCTTTCCTCTCTCTTTGCCCCTTAATCTCTCTATTTCCCTTTTCCTGGTTACTTCCAAACACAATCTAAAGGACTTTTGAGCAAGAGCATAAAACAATGCCTTCCCATCTATTTCTCATCACAGCTAAAAACTTCTGCCATAGTCATCCAACCTCACCTCCACCAAAAATTAGGGGTGAATATTTACTGCACTACTTGCTTATAAAATTATAAATGTCACTAAAAATATATTTTATATTTTATAAGTTTGGATCAGTCATCGACTCGATTAGCTATTTGATCAATAATCATATTAGTGAGTTACTCATTAAATTAGTTAAATCGTTTACCTTAAAAGTTCTAAATATTTTATACATGATATTATTTAATAACTTTATATTTAAATTTTATAAACATTTTTATCATATAAGTACCTAATTAAACAATCAACTTTTACGACAACAAAATGTCATAGCTAAATTAACAATCATCAAAAATATAGTTTTTATGCTTTGTTTGTAACAAAAGCGAACAAATAAGTTTAACCCTTAATTAAATAAATTAGGTTTTGCTACAACATAAGCTAAACCTGCCTATGTATGCTTAATGTTATACATAGGTGATCCTAAACTCAGATAAAAGGTGAAGGTTATTAGTTATTCGACATATAACAAAACTTTATCGAATCTCTTTGATATGGATCACCGATATAATAATGCTAGGTCTTTTTCAGAAGGAACATGTTGTATCTTCCAGGTACAATATCAAAAGAGAAAGGATCAGTACATTGCTACTTGGATGTAGTGAAAGATAGCAACGGTTCTCGTACTTGTGTGAGCGAGTGTAGGTAAAGAAGCTAGTTTACGAATCTATGATACAAATTGGAACATATAAATACTCTTACAGGAAAATAATGGAAATAGTTGACATAATGATTAGGAGAGAATTATATAATTCAAAAATCTGAATGGGTTGGAAAAAAGACAAGAGAATTATATAATTCATGTTTTAAGTTGTGGTTAGAGATGGCAAAACGGGCATTGCCAGCGGACGCGCCCGCATAGCCTGCATTTTTTTACAGGCAGGGCATACAAAATTTGCATATTTTCCCGTTTCGCCCGACCCATTTTGCCCGCCAAGTTTGCGGACATTTTTGTTGGGCATGAGTGCGGTCCACGGGCAGCTCATAAACATAATTTAAGAAAAAAGTAAGAAAATTCTAAATCAGTTATAATGTAATGTGATTTTTAATCCCTAAAAAAATTATAATCAAATGTGATTTGTTAAACTTCATATAAAATATCAAAAAATTTGTTAATTTTTTATCTTCAACTACTTTATTTAATTAATTTTATTTATTATATGAATTTTTTATTTTTCTTTAATTACTCAACAATCCCCGCGGGACACCCGTTAGCCCGTTTAAAACGAGCAGAGCATTGAATTTTGTCCGTTAACTAATGCGGGCATGCCCGCGCCCGCTTAAATTTTTGCGGGCACGGGCTAAAGGGGTCGGGCGGCCCGTTTTGTCATCTCTAGTTGTGGTATATCGGTAAGACAAGCTCGAGAAATGGAATGAGTATAATTGTAGATAAGGATTGTAAGAAAGATATTCTGGGTGTAAAAAGAATAGGAGATAGGATCATATCCATGAAGTTTATAACAAGGAAGACACCTTTAATATAATTAGTGTTTATACACCTCACGTAGGGCTAGAAGGTCATTAGAAGATAAAGTTTTGGGAGGACTTAGAAGGTGTGGTCTAGACAATACCACTACAAAAAATATTTTCCTAGGATGATATTTTAATGGACATGTAGAGAAGGACACTAGAGGATTTGAAGGTGTTCATGGTGTTCATGGAATATGAGAATCAAATATGGAAAATCACATTATTCTACACTTCTCTTCAACTTTTGATTTTATAATAGCCAATACATATTTTAAGAAATGAAAGAAGCATCTTATCACATATAAGAATGGACTTACACGTTGTCAAATGGAGTGGATAAAAAAGGACAACATAGAGTCCTAAGGATTAAATGATGGAAATTGAAGCGAGAGAAAAGTAAGAGCTTCAACCAGAGGATTTCGGAAGAAGAGTATGAAAGTGCTAATGATATGTGGGAGGAGATGGCCAAAGGAATTAGAAAGATATCAAAGGAGATACTAGGAGAATCTAGAAGTTCTGGACCAAAGGATAAAGAATCATTGTGGTATGAAAAAAGTGTCCAAAATAAAATTAAGGTAAAAATAGGATGGTATAAATCATGGTACTTGTGTAAAAATTCTGAAAGTTGAGAAAAATATAAGGTAGCTAAGAAAGAGAAAAGGAAAGTGGTATGCGAAGCTAAAGATAAGTGTATGATAAGTTATACAAACCTCTAGGTCCAAAGGATGAGAAAGAAACATCCAAAGGCTTGCAAATTGTAAGGAAAGGAAACAAGAGAATTGGACCAAGTAAAATGTATCAAAGACGAAGACAGAAAAGTCTTGGTAAAGGACAAATTTGTTAAGGAAAAATGAAAGAACTATTTTCACAAGCTTTTCAATGAGAGGCATAATTTATTGCTTTCTAATAGACTACATTCGAAAAAAGAAGATCAAAATTATATTTTTAACATAGAAATAGGAAGTTGGAAGTAAAAGAAGCTTTGAAAGGGATGGAGAATGACGAAGCGGTTGCACCATATAATATACACATTGATGCATAGAAGGTTCTAGGAGAGCGAGATATAAGATGATGTAGAAAGTTTTTTAATGAGATCATGAGGTATAAGATGTCAAATGAGTGGAGGAGAAACATCTTAATCCTTATTTATAAGAACAAGAGGGACATACAGAATTGTGCAAACTATAAGGAGGTTGAGCTCATGAGTCATACTATGAAGTTATGTGAGATGATAATTAAGTGGAGGTTGAGTCAAGAGACAAATATCACTGAAAACCAAATTGGTTTTGTGTCAAGAAGGTCGGTTAGGGAGGGTATATACTTGCTACTATGATTGATGAAAATATATTAAAAGAACCAAAGAGACTTGTACATGGTCTTTATTAATTTGGAGAAGACATGTGATGAGGTGTCTAGAGAAGTTTCACACAAGAAAGGTATTCGCATTGCCTATATTCGAGCAATCAAATATATTATCAAAGAGTCAAGATCGCGTGAGAACACAAAATGAGATATGCTCACTGAGCATATCCAAGAACCAATGTCATAATGCTTGCTCTTTGTGGATGATATTCTCTTAGTGGGAGACTTAAAAGATGAATTAAATGGGAAGTTAGAAATATGGAGACAAGATTTAGAAGTACATGGATTATGTATAAGTTGAAGTAAGACAAAATATATCGAACATAAGTTTAGCAAGAGGGGAACAAATCCTACATAGAGATAAAAATTGAAGGTCATGACAAGTTACTAGATTTAGGTATTTTGGGTCTATCATACAAGATTATGAATAAATTGACTGAAATATGAATTATAAGATTCAAGGGGGTCAATGAAATGGCGAAGTATCATTTGTGATAAAAATGTATCATTTAAGCTAAAGGGAAGTTTTACCATATGACTATAAGACGTGCAATGCTATATGAGATTGAATATTGAGCGATAAAATATCTACGCTCCTTAGGTGGTTTCAACATGTGTGGAGGAGATCGTTAGAAACTCTCGTAAGGAGAATAGATAAAATTTAAGTTAGTCCAATTCCTAGAGGAACGGGAGCAAGAAAAGCCATATGAATAAAAAATGACTTAGAGGTCAATGTTTTGTCAACGAATGATTTATGATAGAACATTATGATCTCCTTCGATCCATGTAGTCGACCCCACCTAGTGGGGTAAAGGAATGGTTGTTGATATTGTTGTACAACATAAGCTAACAAAAAAAACAAATTTCCGATAACAACAAACATAACCACAAATAAGTTGAAAAAATGAGATTTTTTTCCTTTCAAGAGACGTAGATTTGATGTTTTTAAAACAAAATGATTGATTTGGCCGATGTGACTAGTTCAACACATTGAGTCACTATTTTTATCGCAAAATAACTGATTGAACTGATTCATACTGATGTTGATTCATGATCAATCATATGAGCAACTCAGGCTGGTTAGGTCTGCATTCAAGGTTAAACTAGTCAATCAAATTGAATTTAATAACAATGTATTTATTACAATTTGCACCCTTTACCTGAACTCTATGTGCCACTGCCAGAATAAAGGTGGTTGTGGTTCCCTTTCTTCACCAACCTCTCCACACTCCCATTCCTTTTCCTACCACCACTGGACATGCCTTACCCTCCACTCCTCCATTCCAGTCCTTATTCTTATAGTAGTGGTGCCATCAATCAAATTAGGTGCTTCAGTTTCGAGTGATTAAAACATTAAAAGGATGGATTGTATACATACATGTTCTTTATCAGAACACAGAGATACGAACTATGATGGATCGGATGTTGATGAAGAGGTAGGAAGTGGTCGTCAAGGTGATAGGAGGAAGCAAGAGAGTTGGGTCCGCTGGTGGAGGTACCTGAAAAGGTTCTCCGACGATCAAGTCAATATATGAAGTAGAGAGAGTGAGTGACAAGAAGAATAATATTAGAGAGTCAAGGAGTTGAGGTTAAGATGCTTCCTGTTGGTGGGTATTCCTATTTATANGAGTAAGAGTTGACATTGGGTTCTTGGCTGGTGGTGCGACGCGTGGCCGACCAAAGGTGTTGTCGGGAGTTGCTTTTCCCGTGTCAGGCGGTCTGTAGGATCGTACACTGTGCCCTTCTTGTCTTCTAGCCTGTGGTTGGTTAGGCTCCCGTTCTGCAACCCGTCTGTCGCGCTGGCAGGTAGGTTGGTGGAGTACAGAAAGCATGCTGTCCCTTGGGTCAACTTTGATGGTCCCAACAAGGGGGCCCACCTCGGCGACCAAACATATGACCTTTGGTTCGCCGGATAGGAACAGTTGCCCCCAGTCTGCCAGGATGCTGGATGAGCATGGTGGGAGACTTGATACGAGTCTCCTTTGATTTGGGCGAGGGGTCTGTTTTGGCGTCTTAACTGGCGGCTCCCTTGGGCGAGCTTATTGGATGACGGGGTCTTTTTTATGGCGGATGGTCCTTATGAGCTTCGGCGCCCTGGTGTTGAAAAGTTGTCGATTGAGTTGACCGGGGTGTTGGGCGAGGCTTGTTATGGCTGATTACTCTGTTGGGCGTATGGATTTATCTGGAATGGTCTTTCTGGGACTTATGACGTATTTCCTCGATTCGATGCACCACGTGGTAGGTATTAATGGCCTTGGGCAGTGCACTGGCCAGAGTAGACGTTTCATCATTTATCTTCTGCGACCTTTAACATCCGCCGAACTTTATTATGCCTTGGGATTGATCGCTGGTCACTTAACCGCTAACACGTGTCAAGATCTCTGGATTTTGCCGAATTTTCCTTGTTTCTCGGATTTCCATTGGATCGCACTCGAGTGTCTTTCTACGGTTCTGATGAGGACATGGGTGGGCCTTGTGGGAAGGGCCCATGGTCCAGGTTCTTCTATAAGTAGAGGTTTTCGTGATGTTTTCACTTTTACGCATTTTAAACGACATTTGAATTCACTCAGCCATTTCTTGCCTTTCGTGTGATCTCCTTTTGGATTCTTTCAACTTCTTCAAAAACCCAGGTAACCTTCTGTTCTCCATGGTTTTTATTTGTGATTATGAGTCTGACTCCGACGTGGAGATCTTCCCTGGACCTCCACCGTGTTTCCAGAGATTGCCACCTTCGTCTTATGCACTAGTGGAGGTTCTTGAACCGTTGA
>NC_032022.1:14047211-14049848 GCF_001865875.1 Lupinus angustifolius | reverse complement strand
GATAAGTATACCTTCTTCATGTATGAGGCGTATGTCCGACGCCTGGGGCTTCGTCTCCCACTGGAGGAATGGGATATTCAAGTTTTGGCGCACTTGCAGCTTGCACCGAGCCAACTGACCCCAAACTCGTGGGGGTTTATTAGGGCGTTCGAGATCATGTGTCGAGCGGCGGGCTTCCCTTGCACTCTGAAGCTGTTTTTCTGGATGTTTCGGGTCGGACATCGCACCAACTCTGATGAAGAGAAGGAGGGACGCCATGGCTGGACGAGTCTGATCTCTCGGCCAAGACGGGGGTTGCTGACGCCGTTTTCTTCCAACGAGAAGAAATGGAAGGGCGGCTACTTCAAAGTCAGTGTTCGGCGGGCGTGGAACGATTGGTGTCTCAGTAAGTCGGGCGAGCCGAGGTTTCCTTTTGCTTGGAATGGGGAAATCCATCAGCGCCCCGCAAAAGGCTTTTTGGTGGAGGTTGGAGACTTAAATCCGGAGGAGGCGAAGGCTGCTGAACTCATATCCTTCTGGATTGACGAGGGGGGAATCCTTCCTTGTTCGGCGATTCGTGATGGGGGCGGCGTCTTAGTGGATCTTGTCGATGGGTGGACCGGGTTTATCTTGCGTTCCTTGTTTGTCTGTATTTGTCTATTTTGTTTATTGATATTTTGCTTCCTTTCGTGCAGTTGCCTTAAAGACTAAAATGAGTGAGAAGCTAAGGAAGAGTCTTCTCTTGAAGAGGACTGATGCCGCCGCCTTAGCTAAAAAGGATGCTGCCTCTTCCAAGCGTCAAAGGACGTCACCTCCTAGTCCCTGTCCCACTGAGGGGTCTTCTTGCTAGGAAAGTACGCCGCCTTCTTCAAAGAGTGGGGGGCCGCCCCAGAATGAGGTGGAAAAAGAGTTGGTCCACGAGGCTCCCGAAACGCTAACAGCCGTATCACCTGAAGCAGTTCCTTCTGTCGAAACTGTCGGGCTCCCTCCGCCCGCATCAACTGGGGATGAAGCTGATCCTTCGGTGCCCCCGTCTTCTGACCAGCCAGCTGGGGAAGAGGTTGATCGTCCATCCGAGTCGACCAGGAAGAGGGGGGTTAGGGGGGCTCAAGATCGTATCTCCCCTGTCAACGTCCCCCGGGTTATTGAACAGGCGCTCATGAATGCCAATGCTAAGGAGACTTTTGACAAGGTACCTCTGTCCGTCTTGCTGCAGAACGTCAAAGGGTGTGCCGTTTTTATTGCCTCTGTCCAGAAGTATATGGAGGTGAACGAGGTCCTGGAGGCGCGGGTGGTGGATGCGGCGACGTCAAAACTCCGAGCTACACATGATTCGGAGAGGCAACGTCAGGTTGGGCGAGGTTGTCAAGGCCCAGGTGGCGGATCTGTCTGCTCGTGTGGGGTTTTTGGAAAGTGACAAGATAAAATTGACCGCCCAAGTGATGGAGTCAGAGGGGGCCGTTCGTGCTAAGGAGGAAGCGCTTCGTCGGCGAGAGGAGGAGTCTGTGGCTTGGAAGGCCCGCGTTGGGGCTGCTATGCGAGAAAATGCTGCACTTCTTGGGCAGGTGCAGGCATTAAATGAAGAGAAAACATCTCAGGAGGCTCGGGTGCAGGTATTGGAGGAAGAGAAGGAGCAACTCGAGCAGGCCGTGGGTGAGGCCGCGGCGGATGCTTGGGTGAGTGCTCAGTCTCAACTCGCCTTGGCGTATCCACACAAAGACTAGTCCTGGATGCAGCTGGGGGCCTATGTCGAAGACGGACGCCTGCTAATGGGGGTTGATGATGGTGAGCCGACGCTGATGTCTTTTCCTGGCCAGGGTTGGGGACCTTTGTAATTTTGAGTTTCTTGTAACTTTTTCTTTTTCTCTGATTGTCTTGTAACTCGTTTTGCGGCTTTAATGAAGAATTTAGCTCTTTTCTCCTTTAATATTCATGTGTGATGTTGTATAACCTATTGTGTGGCATTTTCTGTATGTTCTGAACATGATGGTTTCGGCTCTCTATCTGCCAGCCTTTAGCCAGGCGAATGTCAAGGGGGGTGAAGACCGGCCCCCTTTGGGTGTGGGCGGAAATCATGGTTAGTTCCAGGCAAAGGGGGCGAAGGCCGGCCCTTTGGGTGCAAGTAGAAGATCATAACTGACACCGGGCAAAGGGGGCAAAGACCGACCCTTTGGGTGTAAGTAGAAAATCATAGTTGGCACCAGGCAAAGGGGGCGAAGACCGGCCCTTTGGGTGCAAGTAGAAAATCATAGTTGGCACCAGGCAAAGGGGGCGAAGGCCGGCCCTTTGGGTGCGAGTAGAAGATCATAACTGACACCGGGCAAAGGGGGCAAAGACCGACCCTTTGGGTGTAAGTAGAAAATCATAGTTGGCACCAGGCAAAGGGGGCGAAGGCCGGCCCTTTGGGTGCGAGTAGAAGATCATAACTGACACCGGGCAAAGGGGGCAAAGACCGACCCTTTGGGTGTAAGTAGAAAATCATAGTTGGCACCAGGCAAAGGGGGCGAAGACCGGCCCTTTGGGTGCAAGTAGAAAATCATAGTTGGCACCAGGCAAAAGGGGCGAAGACCGGCCCTTTGGGTGCAAGTAGAAAATCATAGTTGGCACCAGGCAAAGGGGGCGAAGACCGGCCCTTTGGGTGCAAGTAGAAAATCATAG
>NC_032022.1:14046412-14047111 GCF_001865875.1 Lupinus angustifolius | reverse complement strand
CTATCTCATCAAGGTTGTTTCTGAGGAGGGACTGATTATTGCCCTCATCGAACTGAATTGTCCGCCAGGTTGGTTCTCCTACCTCGACCGGGATCATGGCTTCTGCGCCGTAGGTTAAATTGAATGGTGATTCGCCGATCGTTGAGTGTGGAGTGGTTCGGTACGCCCACAGAACGTGATGGAGCTGATCTGGTCAGTTTGCTTTTGACTCGTCCAGCCTCTTCTTCAGCCCTTTCAGGATGACCTTGTTTGCCGCCTCGGCCTGTCCGTTAGTCTGTGGATGCTCGACTGAAGTGAAGTGCTGCTTGATATGGAGGCCTGATAACAGTGCTTGGAACTTTCTGTCTGCAAACTGGGTGCCATTGTCCGTTACTATGGCGGATGGGATGCCGAAGCGAGTGATTATGTTTCGCTAGGTGAATTTCTGGATGTTTGACGAGGTGATGGTAGCCAAGGCTTCCGCCTCTATCCACTTAGTAAAATAATCGACGGCGACAATCAAAAACTTCAGTTGCCCTGCTGCTTGCGGGAAGGGCCCCAGGATGTCCATGCTCCATCTGCAGAAAGGCCAAGGTGCTTGCGTTGTGGTTAGTTCTTCTGGCGGGGCTTTGTGGAGATCGGCGAACAATTGGCAACGGGTGCATTTCTGAGTGAGGTTGGCCGCGTCTTTTTCTATGGTGGGCCAGTAGTACCCGGCAC
>NC_032022.1:14044622-14046312 GCF_001865875.1 Lupinus angustifolius | reverse complement strand
GAGGATATACCGGATAAAGGGGGCCATCCAGTTATCCGGGATTTCTATCTGTTCCACTGCCAAGACACTTGGGTGGTAGATTGTTCCTTGGACTACAGACCGATTGTTCCTGAGGCATTTGGTGCTGGCGAGTTTGGACAAAATGTCGGCTCGGGCGTTGCTTTCTCGGGGTACATGTTGAATGATTGTTTCGTCGAAGTCGGCCATAAGTTCCTTTACTTTAAGCAGGTATTTCCGGAGGAGAGCGTCTTTGGTTTGATATGCACCTGAAACTTGAGATACAACTAATTGAGAATCGCTGCAAATTAATACCTTTCGGGCGCCCACTTCCTTTGCCAGCTGCAGCACGGTAATACATGCCTCATATTCTGCCTGGTTGTTTGATGTTGGGAATGTGAAAGTAAGGGAGTGCTCGATGGTTATTCCCTGCCCATTTTCCAACAGAATACCAGCCTTGCTGCCCTTCGGGTTAGAAGACCCATCGACAAAGATGGTCCATATCTGCTCTGGATCGCCCTCTGGTGCGGCTAGCTCTGCCACGAAATCAGATAAGACCTGGCTCTTGATGGTCGTGTGGGGTTCGAAACGGATGTCGAACTGGGAAAGTTCTATCGACCACGCAATCATCCGCCCGGCTAATTCTGGATTGTGCAAGATTTGCCTGATTGGCTGATTAGTCCTGACGACTGTTGTATGAGATTGGAAGTATTGGCGTAATCTTCGTGTGGCGACCAACAACGCATACGCCACTTTTTCTAGTTTTTGGTATTTTAACTCCGGGCCTTATAGGGCTTTGCTTGTGAAATAGACCGGACTTTGACCTTCCGCTGTTTCTCGGATCAGTACGGCCGCCACCGCCCCATCAGATACGGCCAGATATACATCTAGGATTTCTTCTGGAAGTGGCTTAGAGAGAATAGATGGGGCGACTAGATATTGCTTGAAAGTGTTGAACGCCGCTTCACAACTTTCAGTCCACTCAAACTTCTTACACTTCTTCAGCAATTGGAATAAAGGCAGTGAATGTTTTGCAGCGGATGGGAGGAACCTGGACAGCGCGGCTAGCCGCCCGGTTAATTGTTGGACCTCTTTGACTTTGCGGGGGCTTCTCATGTCCATGATTGCCTGACATTTGGAAGGATTTGCTTCAATTCCTCGGCTGGTTAGAAGGAAACCGAGGAACTTGCATGCTTCTACTCCGAAAGTACATTTTTCGGGGTTTAGCCGCATGTTGTGTTTGCGGAGTTGTTGAAAAATGCTTTCCAAAATGGCGATATGATCCTCGCTGGGGAGGCTTTTGGCGATCATATTGTCCATGTAGACCTCCATGTGTTCTCCGGTCTGGCCGGCGAACACTTTGCTCATTATTCTTTGATATGTTGCCCCCGCATTCTTCAAACCGAAAGGCATGACCATGTAGCAGTAGGCGGCCTGATCAGTAATGAATGTAGTCTTTTCTTGGTCCGGAGGGTACATCGGGATCTGATTGTAGCCGGAGTATGCGTCCATGAAGGACAAGTACTGATATCCTGAAGAATTATCCACCAAATGATCAATGTTTGGGAGAGGATAAGGGTCTTTAGGGCATACCTTATTGAGGTCTGTGTAGTCCACGCACATCCGCCATTTCCCTGAGGGTTTCTTTACCAAGACGACATTTGCCAACCATGTGGTGTAGGTGATTTCGCGG
>NC_032022.1:14044027-14044522 GCF_001865875.1 Lupinus angustifolius | reverse complement strand
CCGAGGTCTTTTGGAGGGAGGAACGTGCGGCTTGTTGAAGTGGGGGCGGAGGCTCATCTGGTAGCAGCTGCGGGCTGAGTGTTGGTCTCCTTTGACGGTGCAGACGTGGAGACTGATGGAGAGGAACTTCATGCAGAGGTGGGGTGTCGAGACAATGGCTCACAGCCTGTTCAAAGTTGGGCGGCCAATTATGGCGTTATATGCAGAATCTTAGTGGACGACCATGAACTTTGTTTGGACAGTTCTGCTCATTGGGTGGTTGTCGATAGTAAGCCAAATCTCTACGTACCCCCTATGAGTGATTCCCTGGCCGGAAAATCCGACCAACTGTCCATCATAAGGTAGGAGGTCGTGATCCCGGAGCTCCATTTTGTCGAACAGATCCTGAAAAATAACGTCAGCTGAGCTACCTTGATCAATGAACAAGCGACTAACCTTTTTGTTGTTGAGTTTGGCGGTGATGACGAGAGGGTCATCGTGGCCTCGGACGACACC
>NC_032022.1:13989484-14043927 GCF_001865875.1 Lupinus angustifolius | reverse complement strand
CCCGTGAGGGGTGGTGTGTTTGGGGCTCAGTATGGGTGTGCATGTGGTGGGTTTCTTCGAGGTTGATGAATTGCTGGGCCTTGGCACGGAGGTCTTCCATAGTAAGGTCGGTGTATTTGGCTAATTCCGTGCAGAAAAGGCCTTCCTGGAGTCCCATAACGAGGACATGTACGGCTACTTCGGGGCTTAGGGTACGTACCTTCATAGCCTCGGTATTGAATCGATCGAGGTATGCTCGGATGGATTCGTTGGATCCTTGGCGGATGCCGGACAGTGTGTATGATGACCTTGGTTGCTCCTTGCTTGCTGTGAATCTTGTGTTAAAAACGGAAGCAAGGGATTCCCAAGTGTTGATGCTGTTTGGGGCTAAGCGGGTGAACAATTGAAGGGCCGCTTTTTTAAGAGTCAGGGGGAAGGCCCTGCACGTGATGGGGTCAGACGCCCCATGGAATAACATAGAAGCCTCGATGGCGTCCAGGTGGTCTTGTGGGTCTGCCGTCCCATCATATTGGTCCATGTTTGTTGGGCGGTGGAAATGGGAGGGTAAGGGATAAGCCATGATAGTAGGTGTAAAAGGATGTCTAGCACCACAAGAGTGGTGTGGGGCTGATTGGGATGGTGGGTGTGACTCGTTTGCTTACTCTTCACGGTTATTCTCGTGAAGAGGGCGTTCGGAATGATCCTCAGGGTTGATTTTGGAGTGGCGGAGTTCCTGTATGACATCGGCCTGTTGCTGGATGGTCGCTCTTAGCGTTCCAACATCTGGAGAAGTTGTTGGGTGGTTGGTTGATGTTCTGGAGTGGTCTGATGGCTATGGCTAGCTTGGTGGGATGGTTGTCTCGGTGGAGGAAGGGTGCTTGGTGCAAGGTCGACTTGGCTGGTTGATAGAGCTCGGTTTCTTGTGGTTACCATTGTGTGAGTAGGAAGCACAGACGGTGCAAATGTTCTTTATCAGAACACAGAGATACGAACTATGATGGATCAGATGTTGATGAAGAGGTAGGAAGTGGTCGTCAAGGTGATAGGAGGAAGCAAGAGAGTTGGGCTATTCCTATTTATAGGAGTAAGAGTTGACATTGGGTTCTTGGCTGGTGGTGCGACGCGTGGCCGACCAAAGGTGTTGTCGGGAGTTGCTTTTCCCGTGTCAGGCGGTCTGTAGGATCGTACACTGTGCCCTTCTTGTCTTCTAGCCTGTGGTTGGTTAGGCTCCCGTTCTGCAACCCGTCTGTCGCGCTGGCAGGTAGGTTGGTGGAGTACGGAAAGCATGTTGTCCCTTGGGTCAACTTTGGTGGTCCCAACAAGGGGGCCCACCTCGGTGACCAAACATATGACCTTTGGTTCGTCGGATAGGAACAATACATGAAAATGTAAGAGAGTGTTTTATTCATAAAAAAAGCTAGAAAAGCACCATAAAGTTGTATGTCGTATGCCACAATCTAAATTATTCAATAGCTATTGTATGATTAACGTGTTATTTAGTAGATTGCGCTTTTTAGTATGTGGGGAGTTTATGTGTAAATGTTCAGGTTGTATATAACTATATATTGGAAGAGTACTGTCAGTGTGACATCACCCTGAATTAAATAATTGTCTAATCCTAGCAAAAATCAATTACTATATTAATTGCAATATGATATTCTCAAAACTAATGCATTAATTGGGATGATTTTAAGTTAAATTTTGAAATTAAAAAAAAAACAAATTAATTTTCAGTTTTATAATTGTATTATCAGTTTTTCCTCAATTTTAAAAGGTGTTGTCAAACTTATAATTTCTCCAATATTAGCCTGTTATCATATACCCTCTGCTACCTTTATAATTAAACAAGACTCTTGACCATTGTCAATCACACCTTCCTTCACTATTGGCGTTGTCACATGGTGGTTGTTGATTGTGGCGGTATTTGTAAAGGAGGAGGCAATGGTGGTGTTCAAGGTGGCAATCATCGATTTTGTAACTTTTAGTCCTTATCATGTATTTATTTATCGTTTTGATGAGGGATGATCCTCTTCGGGTTACAATTGTCAGTTTATTTGAAAAAGTGTTGCTCTTAAGAATCAATTATCAACCTCTAGTATTTTTAGATTAAACATGGGTAAGATTGAATCTACCCAACCATTAAACTAAGTTCCTCTTGGCCATATGCTTTTGTAACTAAAAATTGAATTAATCCAATTTTTATTTTCTATTGTTTTTTGTTGATTTGAAAGCTAATTTAAACTTGTTTTGAAAATTTGTGAAAAACAATTATTATTTTTGCCAAATGGGAGTTGTTATGAAAATATCTTTTCAAACTTAAATCAGAAACTGAAAGTCAAGTAGGATTTTAGGTAGAAAATGTTCTCTCCCTTATGCCCCATGATGGAATGACTCCTTGTGGCTCATGATGAAAAATCTAAGAAATTGGGCTCTACTTTAATGTGGTATTAATTTTCCATCTTAAAACCTATTTGAAACGAAAGGAATATAATGTGTGATCATAAAATGAGGTATATGATGTGAGACATGTTTCTCATCTTCTTCCATAGAAACCTATTGGGTTAGGCAATAGGCCAATTCTAGCCCATGACATAAGGGTTCCGTCTGACTAATGATGGAAAGCCGAAGGAGTTGAGCTCTAAACTCTAGTATAATGTTAAGTTTCTATTTCAACCAAATGGCAATAAGATCATTAACCCAATAAGATATATGGACCACACCTTAAAAAATAAAGCAAGCAATACAAAACTTCATTCCAACAACAATATTTCCCTTCCACACCCTTGTTGCCAACAATTACAATCAAGGTTACCTTCCTTTGCATGTGCTACCAACTCCACCACCGTGGGGTTGGGCATGGTGATCATTGATGGTGGCCGATAAGCAACACTCGTGTAAGATAAAAGAAAGAAATACTCATGTTGGGTATGCATTATTGCAATTCATTATTATGTTAGTATAAAATACTCCATTTATTTGTAATTTATATTACTAATCTATACCCTAATAATGAAACGAAAATGCTTACTTCTCCCATTTCATATAAAATGACAGTCAATCACTTTATAATATTTCTGAACTGTTCACGTCCAGTGCAGAAAATAGGTGCATTTTTCAAACCCTCGGCCGTGAATCTCACTCTTTCATGTGATAGAACAAAAACTACACCTCAAGCATCTCAATTTTTCATACTAACTCCGTTACTCAAGGCTCAAGCTTCCGTGTCCTTAAAAGTCAGTATATCTCTAAAAAAACTAAGGAAGAAAAATGTTCTCAAGCCTTATATCAGATCAAATTAATGTTTTCCATCGGTAGCATGAACCCATGAACTATCCTAAATTCATAATATCTTATATTCACGCAATCCAAGAGAAAATCACTAGTCTCTGGAGTTCAGTAGTTCAGTCACAAATTAGTAGTAATATACACTAATTAATATACAGTAATGTCACTATTAACATTCAAAAACAAACACAGCAATCAACACAATGCACATGAACACATATTTTGAGGTGCAGAGAAAACAGTAATGAACCAAAAAAATCGGAAGATCTAAGAGGTCAAAGTGCACCTGGTGTTGGAGAATTCGTGGAGTTTACCAGTGCTAGAGAAAATCACGACTCCTACCTCAGCATCACACAAGATCGCAAGCTCTTTCGCCTTTTTCAACAAACCGCTCCTCCGCTTCGAGAACGTAACTTGCCTGCTCGTCGAATTGTCGATCCTCCTTATCACGATCTTCCCTCTCCCCATTCTTACTTCCAATCAAACCCTAACTCAATCTTATGAACAGATCCACAACCGAAATTTCAAATTTCACCAGCAAAATTACACAAACCTGATCCATAAATAACACAGACAGAACATTCCATTCACTCCTAGAATATACGGAAATTAAAACAACGGAGAATGGAGAAAAAACATCGAATCGATTTTCCGAGAAATTAGAAGAATAAAAAAATCACATAACCTAGTGAGAGAAAGAAGAGAGAATATGCTTACCGGTGAAAAGAGATGATTATAAGAGAATACTGAATTTTTGAGCTGAAGCAAGAAGTGGTAGGTGCTATATAAGGAAAGTCTGTTTATGGAATGGGTTTATCTATGGAGAAAAACCGGAATGGAAAACCGCTAGTGGTTTTTTCTGTAAAGGGTACGTGGCCCAATCAGGTTCTGATTCCTGAGATGTTATTGGACTATTTTTATTCTGAGATGTTATTGGTGTACGCGTGGTCACTACTAATACGTACACCGTAGCTTATTCCGTATATTCCTTATAGTTGGGGAAAGAGATGTTCATGAGTCTTCACCTTGTTCAATGATCATTTAAGCTAAGCAACTACAAAGCTAACACCAATTGGAGCTCATAATTGGCTAATAGACACAAATTTTGTATAGTGTGTTCATTTATGAAAAGAAATTTTCTTTGTATAATGAATAATATATTCACTGAGGAATTAATTTCTTTTGAGATTTATAATTATTTCTTCTTTCCAATAAATAATGTATATAAATATCAAATATTTGACATTTAATTAGAGATCTAATAAGGTAAACAAGCTTCTTCTTTTTTTATGATGTGACAAACAAGATAAATTATTGTTTTAAAAGCTAAAATTAAAGTCTTGAGTAAATTACACTATTAATACTTCAATTATAATGCAATTATATAAATTGTATCTCGATTTTGTATATTTACACAATCATCTTTTTATATATTTTTATATATATATATATTTTTATATATATATATATATATATATATAATTATAGTGACAAATAAGTGTAATAATTTAAATAAAAAGATGATGAGTGTAATTAAATTAAAATCTAAATAGTGTTGATGCAATTTATTCTTAATTAATTAGCTATACATTAGTTGGGGTAAATTGATTGTATGAAAACTTGAATATAAAATTACTTTCTCTTTTATGTATTTAAACAACATAACCTTAGAAATATTGATACATTTTATAACAAACCAAAAATGAAAAGAATATAAATCAACCCTTATATTTTTATAACTTTCTCTCCTAAATAATATTACACCTTATTTTTCTATTTTCTTTCTATTATATCACATTATCAATTATATTTATTGTTTTCTCTCTTATTTTCATATATCATTTTCTCTATGAATATAATTTTATGATTTGTTTATGTAAAGATTTATACACAATTAATGTATTATCTACTATTCATTATTTTTTGAATAGTTAATAATAATTAAAAATAATGGTGGATAATAGATTGATAGTATATAAAATTTTATACTATTAATGCATTTATTTTTTCTTTTTCTATATAATAAATTAAAAAGAGTATGTACATCAATAAAATTTATAAAAAAAACATTCAAAATAGGACTACATGTAGATAATGACGTAATAATTATTGAGGGAACCTGAAGATCGCACGCGCGTTCCAAAAAGTGCGCAGTTTTGTCGTTCTCCAAAGTACGACGAAAGGAAAGGGAGCACGTGTCGATATCTTATGTGGATAATAGGAAAGTTCAAAAAGAGAGAGATGCTATCCTTTTCTATTTTTTTAAGGTTTCCAAATCAGGACGTTGGTGCTGTAGCATTTGGCAATATACCTAAACAATTTGGATTCTCTCTCTTTTTTTGTAACAACTATTTAAGGTACCTGCTTTTTTGATGCTCTTTGTCTACTTTTCTTACAAGAGTGGAAGAGAATTGAAACACCCACTAGTAGTAGTTTAGAGCACACACTATGTGTATAAAAATAAATAAATTCTTAAAAGGTAATTAGTTAAACTATTTTGAATTTTGTACCCATAAAAACTATTTTGATTTTCATGATATATAAGATCATTTTTTGAGTTTTGATTGGAGGACATCATTCGAGAACATAATTATATATTATCCTATAAAATATTTCTATAAGTCTTATTAATGATTATTTTATAGATATATAATGAATGTCATTTTTTGTGTGTCAAATATTTATAGGCTAATTTTATATAAGAATATATATCATTACTCAAAACATCTTATGAAGATTAACTCAATGAAAAAGGTTATTAAAAAGTAGCGTCTTTAATAGCTTAAAAATTATTTCCTGTCAAAACTCTTCATTTTTTTTGAAAAACCTCCATATCTGTTTTTTTTTCTTTAGTAGGTATCAAAGATATTTCCAAACAAATGAGTTCTCTTTTAATCTAAAAAATCATTTTACATACACATGTCAAAGATCATATCCTGAAGTACACATTAAAAAGCGCAGTCTTAATTTAGTTCATTTAAAACAATGTCACTTTATGTTTTTAACAAATCCTATGTGCTTTGTTAATACAAGTTTTGCTCAAAAAAAAGAGATAGGTTTGCATTAAAAAAATGTCGTTTCTTATGTTGGGAAGTGATAGACTTAAATTTCTAATGCATGTTACTTTATTTATATTCCTTAAAAAAGTATTTAACCATCTCAGCTTGAACCATTTTTGAATGTAGAAAAAAAGAGAGAAGCCCTTAGCCTCAAACAACTATGAAAAACACAAACATGTCATGAACTACCACTTGCCCTTGCTCGTATTATCGAGCATATGATAATGCAAAGCATGCACAAAACACAAATGAGATTTTTTTCTAGTTCAAGTTCCAATTAACTTATTAACTTAATAATATTATAAAGTATGTGTTTGTTTCACTAACTTTGGAGTTTCTATCCCAAAGGCTTAGGAACCAAATGGGTCGTGTCAAACTTTGGTTGATTGCTTCCACGTTAAGTTCACGTGAACGTTAACTAATCGAGGTATGCTCCTATATGCACATAGTTTTATTAGCAAGTTGAGATTATGATTTTTATTTATTTATTTTGATAAGCAATAACTTGCAATTAAAATTAGTTGTGAATATCCAATATCCATATTCTAGTGGCAAACAACTTTGGAAACTGGGTCCTGAGGGTGGAATCCTTCCATAATTAGAAGGGGTGACATATGCATGTGATATATGGAAATGTAGTTTTGTCATTGAAAAATGAAAACTATGCACATAACTCACAACTATGGGGAGGTTCATTTGAAGTAAGGTTTAACTGTGTAAGAGATTTTTCACATGGAAGAGGGTGAAGACAATATGTCTTTATTTATGTCTTACTTTGTATTCTAATTTAATTAGAAAACTTATTCAATTAAAATGAATTTTTTTTAATATTTTAATATTATTTTATGAAATTTGATTAGTTAATAATACGAAGACAGAAAAAATTTAGAATAGGTGATCCTTATTAATATGAGAGATAGAGAAGAGGTTGTTTATAATGGATGTTAGTGGAAAAGCCACAACTTGGGTATTTAAGTGCCCCAAGTAACAAGAGAAATATATAGACCAAAATTTTTTTCAATCTTTTAAGAAATACATCATCATTACTATATATAAAATGACATATATTGTATAAACCATTAATGTTATATTTGGGAGTTACCAGAAAAATTGGATGAGAAATATTAATGGGTAAGGATAGGGAGGAATGAAAATAGAGAAGAAAGATAAACATCTTTATTATTTGAGTATGTGAATTTAGACGAGATAAGACTAAAGTAATGATAATACAAAAAATATGTTTTTCTTTTTCTTTTAAAAGTTTAATTAGAAATGTACAAAAATGTAATTATAAAATTTTATTAAAGAATTTAGATATGTTTGTCTCCAAAAAACCCTAAATTAGAGGAACAATGAAAATGGACATGTTGAGGGTTTTAAAGGGCTACAAAAAAGCTTTTACCAAAGTCATTTATTATTTTTCCTTCCGAAACAACACTCTCAGACAAAACCTAAAAGAAACAAATAATTGAGGATGATGATTGTAAATAGGAAGGTTACCCTTCCCTCCTTCCCTTTAGAAGTTCTATAGTGTGGAACTCCTGAATATAGAAGAAAAAAAGAAATTTCTCTTCAACAATGGAGAGAATCTTATTCCTTGTAATAGTATTGCAATATATGATTGTTTAATTGTGTAAAAGTAAAATTGATTCTTAAACTGTAATCCAATTAAGGTGTTATGATTATGATAGTCTTGTAATCACAATTATGGACATTGTTTTCTTGTAATAATCTACAATTGTGTACCCAACTTAACTACAATCATATGGATGATGTTTTGTTTTTGTGGGTTGACATGTGCTTCTACAAGAAACTAAAATTAAAATAAATTAAATTATAATTTATATGAATTTGTAATAAAAGGAGTTAACATCTAGTACCAAAGTCTTAAATCACTAATTTTAATCTTTACATGGACACAAAAACAATTTTTTTAAGCACAAAACCAATATGACCCCAACTTCAAAAACCTTATGAAAAGAATGTTCTATAAAAAAATTCATACAAGTGCAAGTATAATTTTATTAAAAATCTATTTTTATTATAAAATTTACGTAAAGTCATTTGATGACTATGGTATTGTTTTAGAGTCGCCTATTTTTTAACCACTTAACCCTTTGTTAACTTTCTTTAAAATTTGTACCCAAAGGTACCCTAGTTAACAGATGGAGATAAATTTCTTTTTAAAACAGACAAATTATTGAAGTGAAATCATGCTTAAAGAAAATTATGCTTAGCTTTGTTGGTTCGTTATATTTACTTTTTAAGTTTTGTTTACACTTTATTTTTATTATTATTCAAACGTAACAAGTAGTGAAGAAATTTACCTTACTATCCTCTATTATATTTATTTTATAAACTTTAAGAAGCCGAATACTTGAAAATCAGCTATAAATGGGTAGACCCAATAAGTGGTGATCCAAAGGCCCAACATGAGAAATTTGTGGGTTGCTAAACGGTTCGGTTTTGAAGGTTTCACAAGTTGCGAAATTGTGAACAGGACTCTACAATATGGGTTTTCCAATATAAAAAACCGGACTATTCTCTTTTTTGGATTGGGACAATTTCATTGATTTCACATAAAAGAATCCGGATGACATTTTTTAACACAGTTATTATTATCTCTTAATTTTTTAGGTAAGAAATTATTCTCTTTCAGGATCTATAGCTGTCATTTTCAATTAGTATTGTTCTCAGAAATCGAACATTAGATCTTTTTGTGTCCTTGCTTATTGTTACATGTGTTCAACATAAAATGCATCTACCAAATAAGCATTAGTTTAGTAGTGTAAGGTCACATTAGATCCCTAAGGTTTGATTCCTATGAGCGACAGTTATTGGGAGGGACAGTCAAAATCCTCGAAAGAGATTATTACTTACCCGAAACTTAAGAAAATACCCTTAGTAGTAATAAAAAATAAAATACATATTAAAAAGAATGCAGATTTCAGAGGGAATTTTATAAAAAGCATATAAGGATAATGAGGTAAAGAAAATTATAAATTGATAATCACCTTATCTCATATATTTTGCAAATCTAATAACTATACAACTTTGATATAATAGTATAAAATCTCATTAGATTATCAGAAAAATCAAAATATTAAGTGTTTAATTTTTATGATCAACACTTATTGAGAAGTCGCATATATCAGGATAAATTAGTTTCTTAACCATAAATAAAATGAGAGAAATCGTTGGTAGTATCAATTTTTTTAACAAGTTGTTTTTGTAGAAAGTAGAAAGCCAAACGTCCATCTTCAATATAATTAGAAGGAATACTTTTTTTCTCTTCTAAATCTAAATCATATAACATTAAAATATTAGAAATGATTTTCTTTTATGATATTTCTTAGTATAAGAAAATAAGTCATTTTAAAATCTTAAAAGTATTTTATTCTCTTTTCTTTTTTTGCTGAAAAAAGTGTCAATCCACATTTTTTTTAACAAATCTCATTTTTAATTCTTACCTTAAAAGCCCAAATTCTTCCAATACCTAACCATTTCTAACTCCTGGTATAATCCGAATACCCACTTTTATTAATGTACCTCACTTTTTTTTTTCAATTTTAATTATTAATTCTCAATTTTATCTTTATCTTTCTTTGTTTTCTTCGCAGAGCAACGATATATTTTCTTTTTGTGGATAATTTTGTTGCTAAATCATGGAATCCGATCAAGCCACGAGTATTTGCGCTCACTGGTAAACGCTTCCGATTTATGAATGAACGATCTTTCAAATTTTTACCGTGGTGAAGATTTCGTCAACCAGGATCTAGCGGTTAACGTTATTGTTTCAGTTCCAATGAGTTTCTAACCTGAAATTTATGGTTAATTGGGATTATTTGTTTTGTTTCTGAATTACTGAGTGGTTTGATTTAGCGTAATGAGTAATTTGTTTCCCTTATATTCCATGTATGATTCTTTTTTTTCTTCTTGTTGATTGCATTTAAATTTCTATTTGTGGTTGATAAACTTGATCCTTTTTGTCTTAGGAAGTGTTTCGTTCTGATTATGTATGGTAAAAACGCTTTTGAAAACCAAAATCAGCTTTTTCTTTCAGCTGTTGTTTGTTTGGAAAATCACATGGAAGAATGCTGTTTTTTTAAAGCGAGGAAGTTGGAGAATAAGATTATTTTAGAATCGGATAATTTTATTATTTATGAATTTGACTCGAACATGCATTTATTTTGATTGTTTTAGTGACCGACCTATCCCTGCTTCAAATATTGATCTGCATTATGCTCATTGCTCCCGGAACCTTCAAAAATGCAAAGTTTGCAGTGACATGGTTCCAAAACAACATGCTGAGGATCACTACTTCAGCACCCATGCACCGGTATGTGAATTTCTGTCTTGTTTGGTTTTGTTATATTCTAAGTTTAGGTTTCGAGAAATTAGTGAAGAACCTATTAAGTTGAGAAGTTTTCATTGCTTGGTGATGATGATAAAAAGAAAGAATGAATGGAACATGTCGTGAGTTTATTTTGAAAGGATACTGGGCTAACAATGATGTCCCAGTGACAATTAGTTGCTGGTTTAGCCCTTATTTGATACAAAACTAGTAAAATGGGTTGGATAATTTTCATTGCGGTGGAAAATCTATCAACCATCCAGTCTGTTTATTTGTGTGTACGTGTGTGTTTGTCTGTGTATATATGCATCCACCCAACTCATTTGTTATGGTAATTGATAAGTTTAAAAGGTTGGATTTAGAGGATCTATTTTGCTTAGTGGATGCATAATGTACTAACACAGGTATCCATGAGATTTGGATTTCTGCAATTGACAGAGTTGCTAAACTACTTTGAGATTGTTGTCCCATGTGGCACATTACCTTGCTTACTGTCCCAACATTCGTGAACATGTCTCTGCAGATATTCTGGATTAACTGTACCTACAATCCCGTCTTAAAAAATTTAAGCCCAATTAATGCCATCAACCTTCTATTTCCTGCTATATCATCTGCTTTTGTTAAAATATGCTTTATGTGAGACACTATTAAAATCATATTGTCATTCATTTATCAGGTTAGTGTGTTTATCACTGGCTTTGTAGTTTGTAGTTTTGTACATTAAGCTCTTGTATATCAATAACCATTCAAATCAATACTTTTAGAATTAACTCATATCATACAGCATTATGTAAAATTGTCAAGGAACCAACTCTTACACAAATTTAGGTTGTTAGGTGAAGCTCATGAATGGTTATATATATAACGTTTTTTAATTAAATAAACACTAAATGATTAATGATATTCAAATTAATATCTTAAGAAGGTTCTTAGTTTTTTGTCACCCAATCAGTTTGTGACAGTGGGTTTTAAAATTGTTTATATTTCCTTTTTCATCTTCCTTTTGTTCTTATGCTTTTATGGCGGTTTAGTACAAGAGGCTCCCACTTAGCCAGGAGTTTTCGTGTTATAAAATCTCCAAATAGTAACAAATACTGAACAGCGTGGTCAGTTTATATTAAAACATAATGATTAAAGAACAGTGTAATTCTAAAGTTAAAATAATGAATTTGAGGATCCTTAGTCGTGATAAAAAATAAGAGAAGACCTGTCAAATTAGCTCCGACCCAGGAGCTCACATTTCCCCTTTTTTCTTTCTTTCTTTGGTGAGCCAATCTGCTTAACCCACCAACCCAGGTGGGTTCAGCTGTTTTGGTCAAAACCTGGTTTGTTGCTAAAGTGCGCCAACCTGCCCAACTCATTTTAGTGCTAGGTTGACTCACTTCCACAGCTAAGGGTAGAGTTCTAATCAAATATCTGAAATAAGAACAGAAATATAGAAAATAATATCAATAATGGATGGATGACAGTTTTTTTAATAGCTTTTAGTTGCTTAGTAAGTTTCTTGGACTCCAGTTCATAGATTTGGGTTTTAAAACTTGGGTGTTGGTTCAATTATGTTTTGTTGGTAATTTTGCTCAACAGGGAATATATGTGGATGGGCAGGAGCCAGGAGTTTAGTCGATTAAAAGGATTCTTTTGTATTGACATTCCGTTTAGAGTTGATAGAACAGGACATGACTGTATTAGGATCCAATTGCAAGGTTTGGTACATGAGTCCCATATTGGAAGTATGGGATTCTAATGTGGGGTTTATTAGGTCTTGGACTCTCCAACTATGATAACTAGCTTTTTTGATATTGTTCTCCCAAGGTTCTTATCAGACTGGGTGAAGCTTTTGTAACAGATATAAAGATGACTTGTTATAGCAGCTTCATTATGGCCTTCAATTTTCCCATTTCCAGCAAACATGAGATTAGTTTTCAGAGCTTAATCATGTGTGGGTTGGGATTGGATGGGAAATTTGGAGTGAACGTATGTAGAGGTTATTGACCCAATCCTAATTTTTATGGTATCATGATTCATGCATATAATGCGGAGGTACTTATTATACCACAAAAGGGAGTAAAGGAATGAAATAAAAGAACTTGGAATGTAAACTCACTAAATATGCTAAGGCTAACAGAAAAAAATGAAAGAGTTGGCAAAGTTGACCACATGCCTGTCACTTCCTTTCCTTTGGGTATCCCCCCTGTCACACAATGACTATAAGTCTATAAACACAATTATTGAAATCAATTAGAAATTCATTTTATGCTAGTTTTTCAAAAGAAAATGTGAATCTGTGCAGGTTGCCTGTTCATTGTGCAGTGAGACAATGGAGCGTGATATTTTAGATATCCATAAAGGTGAAAACTGCCCTCAGAGAATTGTCACTTGTGAGTTTTGTGAATTCCCATTGCCGGCAATTGATCTGGCTAAGCATCAGGTATTGTTTATTAGGAACTTTTAATTTAGGAACTAGTAGTCAACGTACTTCAGCACTAATTTTAGTTTGATCTTTACAACTTTCAGGACGTATGTGGGAATCGAACAGAACTTTGTCATGTTTGTAACAAATATGTTAGACTACGTGAAATATACAGCCATAGCGATAGTTGCAATAGAATCCAAGACAATTCTGTGGGGTCTTCAAGGTAGGAAATGTCATCATTTAATTATATTATTATAGTGCATCATAATCCTGTCCAAAAATTTGAAATTTATGTGAACAAAGCTTCAGATTTATTTTTATTTTAAAAAAATTTATGTTTTCTTGATTGACCAAATCCTTCAATCTTTCGTATTTTAAATTGGCACTATTATTGAGACATAACACATATATGGTTTCTTGCTTCTTGAGAAGTTAAAGTGTTCTCTGCTAAACCTATTTGATGACTATTTTGATGCAAAATACACACACATATTTTCTCTGCTCCTGGCTCATACACATGCTTTAAGAGCTATATATAAAGAAGGAATTGCTATTTTCATTATTTTTTTTACCTTTATTATGTTTGTTTGTATTTATTTTATTTCTATACTAAATTATATATTATGTGAATTCCTTTGAATAGATTGATTGATAGAGATGCTTATATGAGTTAGCAACTTCTGAAATGTAAATATTTTTTTCTTGCTTCATTCATACAAAAGCTAAGTCATCATATGGATCCTTGTAGTTGCAATCTTCATATAACCCTAAATGTACCTCTTGAAGTTAGTTATGTTTTATTTATATTGCTTCTAGCAAACTAATATCATTTCCAAATTCAGTTTGTTATTTAGGCAATTGAGGACTTGAGGTTTTGCAACTGTGTAATATTATCCTTGAGCCTTCTTTAATTAAGGCTTAATGTTAAATAACTACAATGTGCGTATGAATCCTTCAACCTATTTTAGAAGTTGGTGTTTACTTGTAAATCCCAGCTATGCAAAGGAACGAATCACAGTTTACTACTAGAATTTTCGCTTAGTGTCATTTCTGTTTTCCTTGTAATGGAACCATTTACTCTTTTTTTTATTTATCTGAAGGGATGTTAGAGCTGCTGAAAGAGATGAAGGTGCTCAAAGAAGACCTCAGAATGAATTCTCAAAAAGAAATCTTCTTTTCACAATAGCAATAACTGGTGTTGCTGTTATAGTTGGATCTATTTTTTTCCAGCGAAAAGCTGAACCAAGTGATGTGCATTAGCAGCAGAGAGGATACATGTTACTTAGGGTCATGTAAAAATCTGCTTTTTCTATGAAGTTGTATGAGATATACTCTAAAGACTGTATCCTTGTTATTGTCACTGTTTTTTTAGTGGTTATATGTTTTGGACAAAACTTGAGTACTATGATTGAGATAATTTGAGCCATTTATGATTTTTTTTAATAATGAGAAATTTATTTGTGTCACATATAAAACGAAATAGTGCAACAATTTGAAGTAAAGAAAATGTTGACAATTCATTTTTAATTTGTTTAGATTATGTACTTGCTCATATAGAAAATACGACAAATCAGGTCTAATCCAACTAGGTGAATCACAATTGAACATTTTATAATATTTTATCAAATAATATTGAAAACAATTTATTTTCATTATCTATACTTATTATAAAGTCAAAACATGGTATAATCATCCACCACGGTGTAATTTGTAATTTCCTATTTTATCATTGCCTATTTTCTATTTTCACAAAAAGACCATATAATCTAATGACCATATCTCCATTACACATCTCATATTATTATCTTAATTGTGAATTCTTCTTAATTTTGTAACCATAATAATATTTTTTTCTTTACTTATGAAACAAAAATATTTTGTAATAATATTTATCTTTTAAGTATGTTTTCATAACTTAAATATTCAATAATAACGCTCTATAATATTTACTATTTGACAAATATTTTGTTTCATGGTAAGTTTATTTGACTAATTCTGCCCCCATTTATATACTTTATCTATAAAACTAACTATAAGTGATTTAATTATTTAAATAAACAATTATATTCCAAACAATAGAAAAATGGGTTGAGAGAAGCAGAAGAGTGTATGATAAATACTGAAGTTCCCATCTAAAATTGACAAATTGTTCATTTAATTATATATTTCTAAACTAGGTATAAAATTTAATAAAATTGTCAATGTGTCGACTCTTTAAATAATATGTTATGAGTCAACTCTTGTGTGTATGGCAAAGATTTGTTGATAGAACTGGTGACTTATATGAATAAATTAGTTTTTGAATCATAGTCATAATCATCTTTAATGTAACAAAATAAAAGTCAGTCATTAACATAAAAAACTAATTACCTAAAAGTTTAAAATCTATATACTCATAATGTAATTTTTTTTCCACACTGTTAGTACATCATCCATGACTTATATTACTTTTATTTGAGAGTTAATGATGGTTAATAAATCAACAATCAACGGTGAATAATTTAGTGACAGTGTTACACTATCAATATATTTTGAATTTAAATATAAGTTTTCAAACCAATCACATCTTATAAAATTATATAAATTATGAAAAAGAAAATGTGCGATTCCTACTAAAATACTTGAAAATGTGTCTCGAAGGTTTCATTTTTTCCTAACAAGAACCACATGGGATCAAAAATGCACGAGGGTAATATTGTTATTACACATTGAATTTCCATCCTCACTCCTATATATACCTTCAACTCAAAATGCTAGGGTATAAAAATCCCCAAATTTCTCTCTCTCAAGAACTCAACGGAACCATAATAATCTTACAACAACTGAAGAACAACACCAAATCAATTTCAACGTCGCCAACCGATTCGTAATACAAATCCTATATCTTCGTTTTATTCTCTCCAATTTCAATTCTCAATCGATTCTCTCACGTCATTTCTCAATTACATGCAATTTCGTCACTAACTTGCTACGTTGTAATAATATTGCTTATGCAGTTCTTTCCGATCGTGTTTCACGGCGCAAAAATGGCGACGTTTGAACTGTACCGCAGGTCGACGATCGGAATGTGCCTTACCGAGACTTTGGATGAGATGGTTCAGAACGGAACACTCAGCCCTGAGCTTGCTATTCAGGTTCTTGTTCAGTTCGATAAGGTACTTTTATAAGATAATAGTAATTTTATGTTATCTGAATTTTATATCTGTTTTTTTAAGTTTTTGACGTTTATTTTCAATGGTTATGTGGATTTATTGTAGTCTATGACTGAAGCTTTGGAAACTCATGTCAAAAGCAAGGTCTCCATCAAGGTAAGAATCGTTGTTAGAATTTTTCTAGCTGTAACAAATGAATGTTTGTGTATCTTTTTGCTACAATTTGATGATGTTGTTGTTGTAAACTTGTTAGCCAGTTTAAAAAATATGCGGATAATTATATGGGGATTCATGGTAGGGAATAGTGATAGCTGAACTAGGCAACAATCAAGATTGAGCTGAACTAGGCAACAATCAAGATTGAGCGGCTACTTGCTTTCTACTTGGTAACCTTTATGAGTTGCTCAACATTTATTAGTTTATGGTTTTCACAACAAAATTTTGTTACATTTCAAGCATTAATGGAGGAAGGTAGTGACCAATGAATGTTTTAAATCTCCCAAGTGTAATGAACAACTAATAAATGTTTTGCAACTAAAAATTCTGGGTATCGGTCAGGTCTGAATTTGCAGTTGCACCCACGTGGCAGTCACAGTCCTTGTAGGTTTAGGTGGAGTGTGATTGTGGTGTGATGTGATCACAACCATCACACGATTTAGATGTCGTGCCTGCATGAAGACATTGGTCCTAGATTTAGAACCTTGGACTGGATTTATATTGTGACAGTAAATGCTAATCAGGCTATCTTTAGTCAAAGCTCAACAGGATGAAAATGTTGAATTGTTTGATAGCGTGGACTGATAGTTATGCTTATGAAGCCATTATTTCCCAAAAAAGTATTTCCTTAGCTGTAAGTTAGGTACGCGTGACTAAAAGGAAATCCTAAAAAGCATGGACATGCGTGAACGTTAGCATAAAGAGGGTATGGACATGTGTGAACGTTAGCATAAAGAGGGTATGGACATGTGTGAACATTAGGATAAAGGGTAACAAAAATTATAATTTAGTTGAATCTGTATTAGAGATCTTCAATCCTTGATACTCCGTTTCTTTAATAACTTCTATAAAGTGGGATATAAATTGAATTTATTCACATTATTCTTTCGCATTCTCATTCGTATTTACATTCATTGAAGTCGAGATTAATCTGCCCCTTGAAGGATGCTTTCCTTTGCACTCAATTGTTTTCCAGTGGCTGTTTCTTGTTGACAAACAGATTATAATTATCCAATACTGAACTAAATTCCTACTCTGAATTAAATATTTTGATCCTTTAACTCTGAATATTATGATATATATATACATATATATATATATATATATATAATTAGCTGTTTGGCCTTATTATTTTATGTGTAGAAACAAAATTCAATGATGGAAAGCGAAAATCCCAGTTATCCTCCATTAGGCTTTAATTGCTAAAGGATATATAAAACAACTGAGAAAGAGAAGTACTTTATCCCAAAGGAACTCTCCAATCATGCCATCTACAAGTTATTTCTTTGTTAATTGATGTTGTTATGGTCATCTAATTAGCATAGCTCTAAAATAACCTAGATTAAGGCTTGGTTGTTGTTATAAAGTAAGTTCATCACATAAACTAAGAGGCATTTATTTTATTTTAATGTTATCATTTTAAGTTGTCGTGTTTTCATTAATCATTAATATATATATAAAAGTTCTGTTTTCGTTTCACTTTTTTTCTTCATATTTTCAAAATTTAAGAAAATGTTCATTATTCCTATTAAAAGATGTTCATTATTTCGTTAGCACTAAATTGAAATCGAGAAACAAAGTACAAACAATGTAGCGTTTTTTAATTAATAATGAAAACATATCAAGTGAAAATGAAAACAAAAAAGGAACCGGACAAATTTTTTGTTTAATTTTATATGATTCCTTACCTGAATCCATTAGTATAACCTCACAAAATTTCTATTACTTTTGCGACATGCCTCTCAAGTTGCCCTGTTTTCACACCAAATGTAATTTCAAGCACCAAATGAAACTATGAGATCTGAAAGTTTATGATTTGAGGCCATTGTCTTCACTATATTACCTGGGAAACACTTATGAAATTTTAATTATTTTGCATTGTGAGTGTGTTCTCTAGCAGTTACTCTTAAGACAACCTGTGGGTATTGGGTAGTGAATAAGCCTGTTCCTTCTCTTAAATTAGTAACTAGTTATTAGTTATACTGATGATGTTGTCTTTGTAAGTAATGAACATAGTTATTCTCTCCTTCTTTCTCCATTCAATACTATTGTTGCCTCAATATGCTTAGTAGAACCTGACATGTTTTCTCTTTTCATTGTGTAACCATAGGGACATCTCCACACATACAGATTTTGTGACAATGTTTGGACCTTCATGTTACAAGATGCATTGTTCAAGACCGAAGACTGCCAAGAGAATGTTGGCAGGGTCAAAATAGTGGCATGTGATTCAAAGTTGCTCACACAATAATATGCCCGATGCTCGCTGCATTGTCGATAAACTTTTATCATATGGTGGTTTCTATGGGATCGATGGCAAGACGTGACAGATGATCTTAATTCTTGCAGGAAGGATCAACTATAAACATTGAGGATTTCAAAAATCATTAGTCTTTATACCTTTAGTTCATTATTGTTGAATTAAGAATACCGCATGAGAATTGGATTCAGATACCCTGTTTTCAATACCTTGTTCTGTTCTTCTGTGGGCACTCCTAAATGAATTTACTTATCTATTCCCAGAGGACATTTTAGTTGAGAGGCTATTTATCTGCAGATATTGATAATACCAAGAATTTTGGAAAGCCATATGAACTCCCACTCAACAATTTATTGCAATAGAATTGTACTTTGTTTTTTAGTACCAGTGAAAAATGGGAAACCATTGCAGGCCAACATGTTTCAGAATAAAAATGAAATTTACATTCCTTTCTTAAAAGGTCAAAAATTTGCATTCGTTTCTCGAAAGTTAAAAGACTTTGCTAATTTAAATTTATTAAAACTCTGGTCGGTCATCATTCATCAATTGTGTGCATGTTCATATTATTCTGATGATCACTTGTTTTCATATTTTAGGTGTTCATGGAAGTATTGAGAGGAGAATTTGAATATCAAAACTAATCAATTTAAGTTATGAAGTTATAATTCACGATTGTCACAAATTTTAATAGGTTTAGTTTAGTGCAATCTCCTTATCTTGATAATACCAAAAACTAATCTGAATACAAATTATGTATCGAGCAAAAAAACATTATTTTTTTTCTTCATAATTCATATTAAATAACTTCAAACTTGGTAAATTGTGTGGACAATTATGTTTCCTTAATATGAAACATTTTATCTTATTTCTTCTCTTGTTTATATTTTATGGTTATTTATCACAATCTATCTCCAAATTATTTTTAACGTGTTTAAGTTAATTGAATCGATTTATCAAGTGATATTCCAATCCCAGTACATTTGACTAATTTATGACAAAATCCTATATTTACAAATTTGTACTTCAGATTACTAGCAATATTTGTTACACTATGACTAATCATATGATGATACATTATTTTCCCGACAAAATCAATTGAGTTAATCATCTAAAGATGGAATAGGGTCAAGTTAGACCATACTACTTAAACACCTTCATGCCAAAAGGAAATTCATTCGAATGTATACCAATAAATATAAACAATGTAAAATAAAAAGTTTTAAAATAAATAACATGAATGTTTAACCATTTTGTATTTAATTAAAACTTATTAAGTATATTATCTCGATATCAACCTTTCAAAATAATTATAATTAGTATGTTAGTATTTTGTGTCAGCCGAGATTAATATACGAAGATGAGGCTCATGGAGTTGTCAAATGTAACTTGTACCAAAAAAAGGAGTATAACATTTTCATTTGTTAGTTGCTACACAATTTCGGGCCAAACCAAACTTACAAGTCAAAGTTGGAAACAAAACCTAACCCGAAGTACCACAAAGGCTGAGGGCAATATGGTAAAACACCATTCTTTCTTGACTCTGCATCAGTTCCTCATTATTTTATGCACACTCCTTCATCATTCCAATCCCATTCTTCAAAAATACACCATTTCTTTTTTCATCTCTCCAAAAATAAAATAAAATAAAATACATAACCATTTTTCTTTCTCTCTCTCTCTATATATATCTATTCAATTTCATAACTCACTCTCCTATCTCTCATGTAACAATCTCTCTTTCACTTTTCCAACTACCTATATACTAATTATTAGTTTATTTATAAGCTTAATTTAAATAAGTGATTTTAAAATAGATTATTGATTATTGATGGTGGATTTTGGATTATAAGCAGTTAATGTTGAGAAGCAGAAGTGAGAAATGACAACCCTAAGATCGAGTTGGCCTTCTCGCTTACGCCAACTTCTCTCCAATGAAGGCACCATTGCTCCTTCCATCAAACTCACTTCTGAACCCGTTAGTCTTCTTTTTCACTCTTTCCTTATATATCTCAATACGCACCGTTTTATTCTTTTTCTGATTAGGGTTTAACAAGATCACTTTTTTTTTTAATTACTAGGTAATATCATGTCATGCATTTCACTTTTAAGCATTTTTTTACTACTCTATTAATTATGTATTGATTCATGGTTAATTTTGTGGATGTGTGTTTTTTTTTTACAAAATTGATTTTAGTTGCTAAAATTAACTATGAGTTTATATTGCATTAAGAATGCTGTAGGAAATGGGATAAAAATGTAGTGTGGGAATATGGTGGTTGTGGTTGTGTTATTTTATTACCATCACATTCATTTATTGTAATAGGGAAATGCATTTTCAATGGCTTTGTATTCAGTCCTTAGGTGATTGTGTCTGTCTAGCGATTTAACTGTATGAATGTTTTTTTCTGTTACACTACGGCATAAAGGCATTTGCCACCCGAAAATTTGAATGGTATACACCATGTTTGGCTTTGATTGTTTTGGGGTATGTAGTAATTTTTTGATTTGTTTCAAATACTCTTTCATTAAGATTTTGATTATTAGATAATCTAGACACTTCCGAAGTGTGTTACTAAAAGTGGAAGAGATTTGGGCCACTTAAGCATGTGATCTTTGGGTTCATCCTAGAATTCATGCGTGCTAAAAAAACTACTACTGGGAAGGACTCCGATTAGGTGCCTGACTGTATCTTGGGAGATTAGTGGCCACCTATCTGGTGGGAGGATACTATGGGAAATAAAATATATATAATATGAACAGTTATTTGATTGATTGTTTCTGGTAATTTTTTGTTCGTTTTGTTCAATAAATTCTGACTCAGTTTGTGAATGCTCTATTTTGTGCATCAGATAAATTAAACAAAATATTAGCTAGGTATCCTTGACCTTGTTATAAGTTTAGCATTGTTAGAATACCATGGACATTTGATTAGTAATTGAAATAGCATGGCATTTAGTTAGTAATTGAAATGGCTCAGAAAAGTGGGCATTTGACAAAATTTGGAAAGTGCTTTGGGTTCAAAAAAGTTTTTTCAAGAAAAGTCGAAGCCACAACTTTAAGGAAACTGAAAAAGAAGTAATATGTGTTGCCTTTTTTCCTGTTGTTTTTTCCCTTTCTGTAGTTAACACTTTTACCTTAAAGATTTCCCAGAAGTTATATTTTCCTTCAAAGGAAAATATTTTTTCTATTTAGCCAGAACTTACTGGGTTTGATAGCTTGAGATTGGTTATATAGCCAGCCAGGAAAAGTAATATTGCATTAGATTAAATCAATAATCTGTGATGTAGGCATTTACTGACTCTTGTATTATGGTTGTGGTTTTTATTCTGTTTGGTTGTGATTTATGTGTTAGAATAGAAAAATGAGCTAGTTAGATTTTGGCTTAAGATTGACATATTATGGAGTTATCAAAAAATCATTAATCCTTAACTAGAAAAGTTCGCAAGAAAGATTGAATAACATTAGCAACTCGCTTCTCTACTTATGTGCCTAACTTCTGTTTTGTGTTGCATTTATTCTTTTAAATTTGTCAAGCTTTCTTCCACACCAATGAAAAATGTTGTACATAGAATGTTGAAATATTAATGAGCTGTAGTGTCCTTGTATATTTCTTTGCATTAGTCAGTTGTTAGTATATGAATTGTACTTGCGTTGCGTGTCCATGAAATTGATTATGGTCAGGTAGCATTATTTGCTAGAGCAAAAGGGATTTAGTTCTATGGTTTTAAAACCTAGTATGTACATACATTCATTTAGTACACTTGACATAGACATTTTGTACTATGTAGAGTGAATCTTTGGTTCTGATTGCATTTGCTTATGCATGAATGTGACGTTTTACATACATTAGTTAAAAAACATGCCTACTTATTCAGAGAGTAGAAATTATAACTGCTTCTGGTTTTTATACAGCTCTAGGTTATCTTTTATTGTTTTTTTTGTTCTTTTTATTGTGGATACACTGCTTTTGGTGTCAGTTTTGTTAGGCTATTCATTATTGAGTGCTCAATGTGTTCATACTCCTTTTGGAAACTGAAGTCCAGTGCTAATGCCTTTTTGTTCTAAAGTTTTGATCAATACTGTTATTTCTTTTTCAAAATTGATTTACATGAATGATACTAAAAAAATATAAAGCATGTTTTGAAATTTGCTTCAACTGCAATGCCCAATTTCTATTCTTAGATCCAATTGTATATATGTTTATGTTTGGGGTTGTATGTGAAATTCTGTCTATTCACTTATCTTCTAGTTCCTGATGGTTCATAGTTGAACTAACATGTGCCTAAAATTCTTGTAGCTTCTGTTTTCTTCTTTCATTTCCTCCCTCCTTACCCATGTAACTTAATCTAAATTTGGTGAATGATTGATTTCAGCCACCTAAGATCAAAACCTTTATTGACAAGGTCATCCAGTGTCCATTACAAGATATAGCTAGACCACTTTCCGACTTTCAGTGGGAGTACAGTAAGGTAATTTTATGATAATTTGTTTGTATAAATATTTTTTGTTTTTTTGCCTGTAGACTTATAAGCTGTATATTACTTTCACATCAGGGGAATTTTCATCATTGGATGCCATTGTTTCTTCATTTTGATACATACTTCAAGACATATTTGTCATGTCGAAATGACCTGACACTGTCAGATAATCTAGAAGATGACACCCCATTACCAAAACATGCAATTCTGCAAATATTACGGGCCATGCAAATAATTTTGGAGAACTGTCCAAACAAGAGTTCTTTCGATGGCTTAGAGGTATACTGCAGAGTTATGCCCTTTTTATGTCTGGTCTTAATTCATTTTCTTTTTTCTTCATTCCATCCTCTATTTTAGTCGTTACTCATTTTTCTGTTGTTTTAAACTTCTATTTTCTAATATCTTTCCTTTCCTTTTCAGCACTTCAAGCTTTTACTAGCATCAACAGATCCTGAGATTCTTATTGCAACATTAGAAACTCTTGCTGCACTTGTAAAAATAAATCCCTCTAAACTCCATGGAAGTGCGAAGATGGTTGGCTGTGGTTCAGTGAACAACTATCTTCTGTCCCTAGCACAAGGGTGGGGAAGCAAGGAAGAGGGCCTGGGATTGTACTCTTGCATTATGACAAATGAGAAAGCCCAAGACGAATCACTGTGTTTGTTTCCTTCTGATGTGGACAACAGCTGTGACCAATCCAATTACCGCATAGGTTCTACCCTTTATTTTGAATTGTATGGACCCAGTGCCCAAAGCAAGGAACACAGTGTAGATACAGTTTCCTCAAGCTTGAGAGTTATACATATGGCAGATATGCATTTGCGCAAAGAGGATGAGTTGTCATTTTTGAAGCAGTGCATTGAGCAGTATAGTGTTCCTCCTGACCTCCGATTTTCATTGCTCACTAGAATTAGGTATGCTTGTTCCTTTCGGTCTCTGAGAATAAGCAGGCTTTATAGCAGAATCTGCCTTCTTGCCTTCATTGTGCTGGTCCAGTCCAGTGATGCTCATGATGAGCTTGTCTCCTTCTTTGCCAATGAACCTGAATATACAAATGAATTGGTTAGAGTTGTGCGATCTGAGGAAACCATATCTGGATCTATCAGAACAATTGCAATGCTTGCATTAGGAGCTCAGTTAGCAGCACATACATCATCTCATGAACGGGCACGGGTACTGAATGGATCTAGCATGACTTTTGCTGGAGGGAATCACATGATACTCCTGAATGTGCTTCAGAAGGCTATTTTGTCATTGAAGAGTTCTAATGATCCATCTTCCCTTGCTTTTGTTGAGGCACTTCTTCAGTTCTATCTGCTTCATGTGGTCTCAACTTCATCTTCTGGGAGTAGTATCAGAGGTTCTGGCATGGTACCCACATTCTTGCCTCTGCTGGAGGATTCTGATCCTGCACATATTCATCTTGTATGTTCTGCAGTAAAAACCCTTCAGAAGCATATGGATTATAGTAGCTCAGCTGTATCTTTATTTAAAGAGTTGGGGGGTAGTGAGCTCTTGGCTCAAAGATTACAGTTAGAGGTTCACAGGGTTATTGGTTTGGTTGGAGAAAATGATAACGTGATGCTCACTGGTGAAAGTACAAGAAATTGTACTGATCAGTTGTACCCGCAGAAGAGGCTCATAAAAGTTTCCCTCAAGGCACTTGGTTCTGCAACATATGTGCCTACAAACTCTAGTAGATCTCAACACTCTCAGGACAGTTCATTACCAGCCACTATAGCCTTGATTTTTAGGAATGTCGATAAGTTTGGAGGCGACATTTATTACTCAGCTGTTACTGTTATGAGTGAAATCATCCACAAAGATCCTACAGGTTTTGCTGCTCTGCATGAAATGGGTCTTCCTGATGCATTTTTATCTTCAGTTGTATCTGGAGTACTTCCTTCATCAAAGGCTTTGACCTGCATTCCAAATGGTCTTGGAGCCATTTGTCTAAATGCCAAAGGCTTAGAGATTGTCAGAGAAACTTCATCACTGCGGTTCCTTGTTGACATCTTCACTAGCAAAAAGTATGTCTTGGCTATGAATGAAGCTATTATCCCTTTGGCAAATTCAGTGGAGGAGCTTCTACGGCATGTATCATCATTGAGAAGTACTGGTGTTGATATTATCATTGAAATCATCCATAAGATTGCATCCTTTGGTGATGGTAATGATACAGGTTCTTCAGGAAAAGCTGATGAGGGTAGTGCAATGAACACAGATTCTGGAGAAAAAGAAAGTGAAAATCACTACTGCGATGTAGGCACCGTGAGTTCTTCCTCAGAAGGGATAAGCGATGAGCATTTTGTTCAGCTATGCATCTTTCATTTGATGGTATTGGTTCACCAGAGTATGGAAAGTTCTGAAACATGTCGTCTATTTGTGGAAAAATCAGGAATTGAAGCTTTGTTGAAGTTGTTATTATTACGGCCCACTATTGCACAATCCTCAGATGGCATGTCTATTGCTTTGCATAGTACCATGGTATTTAAGGGATTCGCTCAACATCACTCGGCTCCTCTTGCACGTGCCTTCTGTTCCTCTCTTAGACAACACTTGAAGAAAGCATTAAACGGGTTTGGTGCTTCTTCAAGACCTGCGTTGCTCGATCCAAGGATGACAACTGATAGAAGTATCTTTTCTTCACTTTTCTCAGTTGAGTTCCTTCTCTTTCTTGCTGCATCAAAAGACAACCGTTGGGTTACTGCATTGCTTACAGAATTTGGAGCTGGTAGTAAGGATGTTCTTGAAGATATTGGGCATGTCCACCGTGAAGTTTTGTGGCAACTTGCTCTACTTGAAAATAAGAAGCCTGATTATGAGGATGATGGTGCTTGTTCTGCTGCTAATTCACAACAGGCTGAAGTGGATGCAAATGAAACTGAAGAGCAAAGGTTGAATTCTTTCAGGCAACTTCTTGATCCATTACGGAGAAGGACTTCAGGTTGGAGTATTGAATCACAGTTTTTTGACCTTATAAACATGTACCGTGGTTTGGGCCGTGCAACTGGTTCTCAACACCGTTCAAGCATTGTTGGTCCTTCAAACACGTGGTTAGATTCCAGTAATAACTTTCATCATTCTGGATCTTCAGAAGCTTCTGGGGATATTGATAAGAAGGACTCTGTCAAGCGAAGGACATATTATACCTCCTGCTGTGACATGGTCAGATCACTTTCATTTCACACCATCCATTTGTTCCAAGAGTTAGGAAAAGTAATGTTGCTACCTTCCCGCAGGCGGGATGATATGATGAATGTAAGTCCTGCTTCAGAATCGGTAGCTTCTACTTTTGCACACATTGCTCTAGATTACATGAATTTTGGGGGCCATGAAATATCTTTAGGGACAGAAACATCTATATCAACAAAATTTCGTTATTTTGGTAAAGTGATTGATTTCATGGATAACATTGTAATGGAGAGACCAGATTCTTGCAATCCTGTTCTACTGAATTCCTTGTATGGGCATGGAGTTATTCAATCTGTATTGACCACATTTGAAGCTACTTGTCAGTTGTTGTTTCCATTTAATCAGATTCCTGCATCACCTATGGAAACTGATGATGGGAGTGCAAAACATTATGACAAGGAAGATGCACATTATTCATCGATTAATGCTTCTTTAGCAAGTTATGGTAAATTTATGGACCACCTAGTGACCTCATCTTTTATATTGTCTCCATTGACAAAACACTTGCTGGTACAGCCTCTTACAAGTGGTATTATCCCGTTCCCACGAGATGCAGAGATGTTTGTGAAGGTCCTCCAGTCCATGGTGCTGAAGGTTGTGCTTCCAGTTTGGACTCATCCCCAGTTAGTTGATTGTAGCTATGAATTTATTTCTACAATTATCTCTATTATTAGGCATGTTTATTCAGGGGTTGAAGTAAACAATGTAAGTAGCAGCAGCGGTGTTCATATTGCCAGGCCTCCTCCCAATGAAACAACTATTTCAACCATTGTAGAGATGGGTTTTTCCAGTTCTAGAGCAGAGGAAGCTTTGAGGCAAGTGGGGTCAAATAGTGTGGAGTTGGCAATGGAGTGGTTGTTTTCCCATCCAGAGTCAGAGGACACAGAAGAAGATGATGAACTTGCTCGTGCACTTGCCATGTCCCTTGGAAAATCTGATTCAGACACCGAGGATGGTATTGCAAATGATAATGCTCAACAGCTTGAGGAAGAGATGGTCCAACTTCCTCCCATTGACGAGTTGTTATCAATTTGCACAAAACTTCTACAAAAGGAAACTCTCGCATTTCCTGTTCGTGACTTGCTTGTGATGATCTGTTCTCAGAATGTTGGTCAATGTAGATCTATTGTTGTCACTTATATTGTTGACCAGATCAAGGAATGTGGGCTTGTTTCTAGTAATGGAAATTATACCGTCTTGGCTGCTCTGTTTCATGTTCTTGCTTTGATCCTTAATGATGATTCTGTAGCAAGGGAAGATGCTTCGAAGAGTGGTTTGATCAAAATTGCCTCAGATCTACTCTACCAGTGGGATTCATGTCTTGATAGAAGGGGGAAATTAGAGGTGCCAAAATGGGTCACAACTGCTTTTTTTGCATTAGACAGGCTTTTGCAAGTGGATCAGAAATTGAATTCTGAAGTTACGGAGCAGTTGAAGAAGGAAGTTGTGAATAGCCAGCAGACATCAATTACCATTGATGAGGATAAGCTGCACAAATTGCAGTCTGTGTTGGGACTGCCTTCCAAGTATGCAGATATACATGAGCAGAAGAGACTTATTGAGGTTGCTTATAGTTGTATGAAGAACCAACTTCCCTCAGACACAATGCATTCTATTCTGCTACTATGTTCGAATCTTACAAGGAACCATTCTGTTGCCCTTACTTTTTTTTATGCTGGTGGTATAAATTTACTTCTTTCTCTGCCAACCAGTAGCCTCTTCCCTGGGTTTGACAATGTTGCTGCAAGTATTGTCCGTCATGTTCTTGAAGATCCACAAACTCTCCATCAAGCGATGGAATCTGAGATAAAACATAGTCTCGCAGTTCCGTCTAACCGGCATCCAAATGGAAGGGTCAACCCTCGCAATTTCCTGTTAAACCTAGCTTCTGTAATTTCTCGGGATCCAATAATATTCATGCAAGCTGCTAAAACTGTTTGCCAAGTTGAAATGGTAGGTGAAAGGCCTTACATTGTCTTGCTGAAAGATCGGGATAAATACAAAGCTAAGGAGAAAGAAAGGGAGAAGGATAAATCATTGGAGAAAGGCAAAGCACAGAATAATGATGGGAAGGTTGGCTTGGGAAATACAAACACAGAAGCTTCTGGGAATGGTCATGGCAAAATTCATGATTCAAAGAGCGTCAAATGTCATAAAAAGCCTGTTCAAAGTTTTATTAATGTGATAGAACTTCTTCTTGAATCGATATGCAACTTTATTGTCCCCCCTTTGAAGGATGACATTGGCTCAAATGTCCTCCCTGGCACCCCAACATCAAGTGCCATGGACATTGATATCTCTATAGATAAGGGGAAAGGAAAAGCTGTTGCCACCACTTCTGAGGGGAATGAAACCAGCAACCAGGAAGCTTCTGCATCACTGGCAAAGATAGTATTTGTTTTGAAGCTTCTGACAGAGACATTACTGATGTATTCTTCGTCTGTTCATGTTCTGCTTCGACGAGATGCTGAAATAAGCAGCACTAAAAGTACTCATCAAAAGAGTAATGCTGATCTAAGCACAAGAGGAATATTCTACCATATTCTTCATAATTTCCTTCCTTATTCTCGGAAATTGAAAAAGGACAAGAAGGTTGATGGGGATTGGAGACAGAAACTAGCAAGCAGGGCTAACCAATTTGTGGTTGCAACTAGTGTTCGTTCTACGGAGGCAAGGAGGAGAGTTTTTACTGAGATTAGCCATATTATCAATGAATTTGTTGATTCATGTAATGGTTTTAAGCCTCTGGGCAATGAAATTCAGGTTTTTGTTGATCTACTTAATGATGTTTTGAGTGCTCGTACACCTGCTGGCTCATCCATCTCAGCAGAGGCCTCTGCCACTTTTATGGATGCCGGTTTGGTTAAATCATTCACTCGCACTCTCGAAGTTTTAGACTTGGACCATGTTGACTCATCTAAAGTTGCTACTGGTATTATCAAAGCTCTTGAGTTAGTAACCAAGGAGAGTGTTCATTCAGTTGACTCTGGTGTATGTAAAGGAACAAAGCCTTCTGATCTTAGCCAACCTGGAAGAACAGATAATGTTGGTGACATGTCTCAGTCCATGGAAACTACATCTCAGTCCAATATTGATTCCCTTCAGGTTGACCTTGTTGGGTCTTACAATGCAATCCAGTCTTATGGTGGGTCTGTAGCTGTTACTGATGATATGGAACATGATCAGGATTTTGATGGAGGGTTCGCTCCTGCTAATGATGATGAGTACATGCATGAAACTGCTGGTGCAAGAGGTCTTGATAATGGAATTGAAAATGTGGGACTGCAGTTTGAAATCCAACCCCATGGCCAAGAAAATCATGATGATGATGAGGATGATATGTCTGGAGATGAAGAGGACGAGGATGATGAGGAACGTAATGGTTTGGAAGAAGATGAAGTCCATCACATGCCACATCATGACACAGATCAAGATGATCATGAGATGGATGATGATGATGATTTTGATGAAGCGATGGAAGAAGAGGATGACGAGGATGATGAGGATGAGGTTATACTGCGACTTGAGGAGGGCGTTAATGGAATTAATGTTTTTGACCATATTGAGGTGTTTGGAAGAGATAACAGTTTTCCAAATGAAGCTCATCATGCGATGCCAGTTGAAGTTTTTGGATCTAGACGTCCAGGGCGCACCACATCTATTTACAGCCTTTTGGGTAGAACTGGTGATACTGCTACTCCTTCACGCCACCCGCTTTTAGTTGGGCCTTCTTCCTCTTTCCATTTGCCTACTGGGCAATCAGGTTACTGCCTTTACGAAATTCTCTAGTTGTTGATGTTTTATTCTAATAATGTGGTTTTCTTTATTTATTCATCTTAATTCCATAATGACACCTATTCTCTGTCTCTCTCCAAAATCTAGATAATATATTGGAGAACTCATCTAGTTTGGATAATATCTTTCGATCATTGAGGAATGGACGTCATGGACACCGTATGAACTTGTGGAGTGATAATAACCAACAAAGTAGTGGGCCAAACACTGGTGTTTTACCACAGGGCCTTGAAGAGTTGATTGTCTCTCAATTGAGGCAACTCACCCCGGAAAAATCATCTGATAATAACATAGCAGAAGAGGGCCCTCATAGTAAAGTTGATGTCAGTCAGATGCAAGATCCAGGAGATTCAAGGCTAGATGTCACAGTTGAAAGTAATGCAGTTGAAGAAGGTGGCATGGTGACTCGTTTATCAATTGATAACAATAATGACACTGCTGATATCAGACTTGCAGGAAATGGATCTCTGCCAGTAGATGTACCAAGCACTCACTCACAGACAGTTGAGATGCAGTTTGAGCATACCGATGCAGTTATTCGGGATGTTGAAGCTGTGAGCCAAGAGAGTGGTGGTAGTGGGGCAACTTTTGGTGAAAGCCTTAGGAGCCTAGATGTTGAAATTGGAAGTGCCGATGGCCATGATGATGGTGGAGAAAGGCATGTTACTGCAGATAGGATAGCAGGTGATTCACAGGCTGCACGCACAAGAAGAGCAAACACCCCTTTTGGCCATTCTTCACCAGTAGGTGGGAGAGATGCATCTCTACATAGTGTCACTGAAGTTTCTGAAAATTCAAGTCGAGATGCAGATCAAAATGGTCCAGAAGTTGATCATCAGGTGAATAGTGATGCTGGATCAGGAGCAATAGATCGTGCTTTTCTGGATGCTCTTCCTGATGAGCTGCGTGCTGAAGTCCTCTCAGCTCAGCAAGGTCAAGTGGCTCAACCATCAAATGCTGAGTCTCAAAATACTGGCGACATTGATCCGGAGTTCCTTGCAGCTCTTCCCCCAGATATTCGAGCAGAAGTTCTCGCTCAACAGCGAGCACAGAGGCTACATCAATCTCAGGAGTTGGAAGGTCAACCTGTTGAAATGGATACAGTGTCTATAATTGCAACATTTCCTTCAGAAATACGGGAAGAGGCAAGTTTGTCAGTTGAATTCATTTTTGTTAATGGGAGTTTGTTTCTGAATAATTCTTGTTTTTCTTCAGGTTCTTTTAACATCATCTGATGCCGTCCTTGCTAACCTTACCCCTGCTCTTGTTGCTGAGGCAAATATGTTGCGGGAGAGGTTTGCACATCGATACAGTCGTACCCTATTTAATTCCAGAGGCCGTAGAGGTGAGACTTCTAGGCGTAATGAGGGTATCATTGGCCTGGATGGAGCAGGGGGGAGCATTTCTTCACGCAGGTCTGGTGGAGCTAAGGTTGTTGAAGCTGATGGAGCACCTCTAGTTGACACCAAAGCTTTGCATGCGATGATTCGGTTATTTCGCATAGTTCAGGTATTACTGAATGATAGGAAAAGTCCTTCAAAATGAACAAAACTTCATTGCTTATAATAATTTGTCTTAAATTTTTACAGCCACTATATAAAGGTCAATTGCAAAGGCTTCTTTTGAATCTTTGTGCCCATAGTGAAACTAGAACTTCCCTGGTGAAAATTCTGATGGACTTGCTAATACTTGATGTACGAAAGCCTTCCAGTTATTTTAATAAAGTTGAGCCGCCATACAGATTATATGGTTGTCAGAACAATGTGATGTACTCACGTCCTCAATCTTTTGATGGTAAGAAGTAAGAACAGTTTATTATTCTGTATTTGTTCCTTGTCCTTATTAACAGGTATCCTGGTTCTAATTCTGTGAAACAATGTTCATGCTCAGTCAGTGTGCTCTTAGTATTGAATTTATCGTCCTTTTTAAGCCGCATCTGAAATGAGTTTCACTTTCTTTATCTCAATCTTGTTTTCACCTGAGTGATTATTTATATTATTTGAAAGATGCTTTTATATTTTATTACAGAATGAGTTATAATACCTTATATATTTCTGTTATTACATAGGAGTTCCTCCACTGCTCTCTCGGCGAATACTCGAAACTCTCACTTATCTTGCTCGTAATCATCCGTACGTGGCCAAGAATTTGCTTCAGTTTAGGCTGCATCATCTTGCATCGAGAGAACCCAACAATGCTGATGTTGCACTTGGCAAAGCTGTGATGGTTGTTGAGGATGAAGAAAATATAGGTGAGAATATTGAAGGATGCGTTTCCATTACAATACTTTTGAGCCTCTTGAAACGTCCCCTCTATTTGAGGAGCATAGCCCATCTTGAGCAGGTGATCATTTGGTTTTATCAGTTTTTTTAGCATGCCCAATTTTGTGCACCTTCTGACAGTGCTGACATGAGTTTCTGTGTATCTGTTTTCAGTTGCTAAATTTATTAGATGTTATCATAGATAGTGCTGGAAGCAAGTCTAGTTCATCCAACAAATCCCAGATATCTACTGAGCTGGAATCTGCTCCACAAACTTCTGTGATGGAGGCAGATGTAAATACAGATTCTGTTGTTATTTCTCATGGTCTTGATGCATCTCCTAAAGTTGATGATTCATCCAAACCCACTTCCTCTGGTAATAAGGAAAGTGAGACAGAGCAGGTGCTGAGTAACCTGCCACAAGCAGAACTTCGACTCTTATGCTCATTGCTTGCACTAGAAGGGTATGATTATGAACTTGCGTGTGTACAATATTGTTAATTCTGTTGTCTGGGTTTTGTCAACATGCCTTGCTTGAGTATATTTAGTTAAAATCTCACTAGTAACTCCTGACTTGGGAACAGCAGTGAGTGTCGTATGATTCCTGGCATGATACTTTATCAACTCATTTTCTTACTTGAGTCTTGCTATACATGCATTTATTTACTTTTTATTATTTAACTGCAATTAATAGACCAGACCTGGTATTATTGTTGTAAAAACATTGTACAGTTCAGCATGGTTAGACATGATCTAATGTTTTTTGGATTCCCTTCCAGATTGTCAGATAATGCATATGGTATTGTTGCGGAGGTAATGAAGAAATTGGTGGCCATTGCTCCAACTCATTGTCAGCTTTTTGTCACTGAGCTGGCAGCAGCGGTTCAAAAATTGACCTCATCTGCAAAGGATGAATTACGTGTTTTCAGTGAAACAATTGAATCTCTTCTTAGTACAACATCTTCTGATGGAGCTGCGATTTTGAGAGTTTTGCAAGCCTTGAGCTCCCTTTTGACATCATTGACCGAGAAAGAGAGTGATGGAATAACTCTCAATCTTTCTGAGGTTTGGGAGATTAATTTAGCATTAGAGCCCTTGTGGCATGAGCTGAGCTGTTGCATATGCAAGATAGAGTCCTACTCCGAGTCTGGATCTGAGCTTTTAACCCCTTCTAGAACACTTGTGTCTAAACCGTCTGGTGTCATGTCTCCACTTCCAGCTGGTTCTCAGAATATCTTACCGTACATAGAATCATTCTTTGTGGTTTGTGAGAAGCTGCATCCCGCACAGTCTGGTGCTGCTCAGGGTTCCAGTGTTCCAGTTACTTCTGATGTTGAAGAGGCCAGCACATCTGCTACACAGCAGAAAACATCTGGACCTGCTGTGAAAGTAGACGAGAAACAATCTGCTTTTGTAAAATATCCTGGTTCTAATTCTGTGAAACAATGTTCATGCTCAGTCAGTGTGCTCTTAGTATTGAATTTATCGTCCTTTTTAAGCCGCATCTGAAATGAGTTTCACTTTCTTTATCTCAATCTTGTTTTCACCTGAGTGATTATTTATATTATTTGAAAGATGCTTTTATATTTTATTACAGAATGAGTTATAATACCTTATATATTTCTGTTATTACATAGGAGTTCCTCCACTGCTCTCTCGGCGAATACTCGAAACTCTCACTTATCTTGCTCGTAATCATCCGTACGTGGCCAAGAATTTGCTTCAGTTTAGGCTGCATCATCTTGCATCGAGAGAACCCAACAATGCTGATGTTGCACTTGGCAAAGCTGTGATGGTTGTTGAGGATGAAGAAAATATAGGTGAGAATATTGAAGGATGCGTTTCCATTACAATACTTTTGAGCCTCTTGAAACGTCCCCTCTATTTGAGGAGCATAGCCCATCTTGAGCAGGTGATCATTTGGTTTTATCAGTTTTTTTAGCATGCCCAATTTTGTGCACCTTCTGACAGTGCTGACATGAGTTTCTGTGTATCTGTTTTCAGTTGCTAAATTTATTAGATGTTATCATAGATAGTGCTGGAAGCAAGTCTAGTTCATCCAACAAATCCCAGATATCTACTGAGCTGGAATCTGCTCCACAAACTTCTGTGATGGAGGCAGATGTAAATACAGATTCTGTTGTTATTTCTCATGGTCTTGATGCATCTCCTAAAGTTGATGATTCATCCAAACCCACTTCCTCTGGTAATAAGGAAAGTGAGACAGAGCAGGTGCTGAGTAACCTGCCACAAGCAGAACTTCGACTCTTATGCTCATTGCTTGCACTAGAAGGGTATGATTATGAACTTGCGTGTGTACAATATTGTTAATTCTGTTGTCTGGGTTTTGTCAACATGCCTTGCTTGAGTATATTTAGTTAAAATCTCACTAGTAACTCCTGACTTGGGAACAGCAGTGAGTGTCGTATGATTCCTGGCATGATACTTTATCAACTCATTTTCTTACTTGAGTCTTGCTATACATGCATTTATTTACTTTTTATTATTTAACTGCAATTAATAGACCAGACCTGGTATTATTGTTGTAAAAACATTGTACAGTTCAGCATGGTTAGACATGATCTAATGTTTTTTGGATTCCCTTCCAGATTGTCAGATAATGCATATGGTATTGTTGCGGAGGTAATGAAGAAATTGGTGGCCATTGCTCCAACTCATTGTCAGCTTTTTGTCACTGAGCTGGCAGCAGCGGTTCAAAAATTGACCTCATCTGCAAAGGATGAATTACGTGTTTTCAGTGAAACAATTGAATCTCTTCTTAGTACAACATCTTCTGATGGAGCTGCGATTTTGAGAGTTTTGCAAGCCTTGAGCTCCCTTTTGACATCATTGACCGAGAAAGAGAGTGATGGAATAACTCTCAATCTTTCTGAGGTTTGGGAGATTAATTTAGCATTAGAGCCCTTGTGGCATGAGCTGAGCTGTTGCATATGCAAGATAGAGTCCTACTCCGAGTCTGGATCTGAGCTTTTAACCCCTTCTAGAACACTTGTGTCTAAACCGTCTGGTGTCATGTCTCCACTTCCAGCTGGTTCTCAGAATATCTTACCGTACATAGAATCATTCTTTGTGGTTTGTGAGAAGCTGCATCCCGCACAGTCTGGTGCTGCTCAGGGTTCCAGTGTTCCAGTTACTTCTGATGTTGAAGAGGCCAGCACATCTGCTACACAGCAGAAAACATCTGGACCTGCTGTGAAAGTAGACGAGAAACAATCTGCTTTTGTAAAATTTTCAGAGAAGCATAGGAAGCTATTAAATACTTTTATCAGGCAAAACCCAGGTTTGCTTGAGAAATCTTTCTCCCTCATGCTGAAAGTTCCGAGATTTATTGATTTTGATAACAAGCGTTCCCACTTCCGATCAAAAATTAAGCATCAGCATGACCATCACCATAGCACATTAAGAATACCAGTAAGAAGAGCGTACGTTCTAGAAGATTCTTATAACCAGCTTCGCATGAGACCGGCTCAAGATTTGAAGGGAAGGTTGAATGTTCACTTCCGAGGGGAGGAGGGTATTGATGCAGGTGGGCTTACAAGGGAATGGTATCAATTGTTGTCTAGAGTTATTTTTGACAAAGGAGCACTGCTATTTACTACAGTAGGCAATGAGTTGACATTTCAGCCAAACCCAAACTCTGTTTACCAAACAGAACATCTATCTTATTTTAAATTTGTTGGTAGAGTGGTGAGTTTTTTCCAACTGTCTTTAATATTTACTGTTGTTCATATATCCTTCTTTCTTACCCCTTTCCACTTTATACAGGTTGGAAAAGCATTATTTGATGGTCAGCTCTTGGATGTCCATTTTACTCGGTCATTCTACAAGCACATTCTCGGGGCCAAAGTTACATATCATGATATTGAAGCCATTGATCCTGACTACTTCAAAAATTTGAAATGGATGCTTGAGGCAAGTGCATTGTTGTAGTCTTCCCGTGTGACCTATTTACTCTCTTTTTTTATTGTATGTTCACTGTGAAATCTGGCTCATGTTTTTGTTATGATTGCAGAACGATATCAGTGATGTTCTGGATCTTACTTTTAGCATTGATGCAGATGAGGAAAAGTTGATCTTATATGAAAGAGCAGAAGTACTGACCTTGTTCTGAAGCCTCTTGAGTTTATATTAATATATTAGATTGCAAGTTGTTTTTGTCTAATTTTGATGAACATGTCTAGGTGACTGATTATGAGTTGATTCCCGGTGGGCGTAATATCAAGGTTACAGAGGAGAATAAGAATCAATATGTGGATCTGGTTGCTGAGCATCGGTTGACGACGGCTATTCGACCTCAAATAAATGCTTTCCTGGAAGGATTCAGTGAACTAATACCCAGGGAGTTGATATCTATATTCAATGACAAAGAACTAGAATTATTGATCAGTGGACTTCCTGAAATTGATTGTGAGTTCCTTTCATTATTTTCCATTACATTTATTGATGTGATTAGTATTACTTGCTCTCATCACCAGCTATGTCTACAAGCCTTTCAACTGTGAAAAAGAAAATTTATCAATCATTTTTTTATTTAATTTCAGTGGATGACTTAAGAGCAAATACAGAATATTCTGGATATAGTGTTGCATCACCCGTTATCCAATGGTTTTGGGAAGTTGTTCAAGGTTTGAGCAAAGAAGACAAGGCTAGACTATTGCAGTTTGTGACAGGCACATCCAAGGTATATTTTGGAGCTTTTAACCTTTGAATCCTTTATTAGCAAATAACAATAATGCAAATTTCACATTAGTTTTCATGTTTTTTTCTGAATCAACTTTGCTTTGCTCAGGCCTTCACTTTGAAAGTATTTTTTGCTCTTAGCCTCTTACTTTCTGCCTTATTTAAATTCAGCTAGCTGCTAGTAACATTCAACTGTACCCAATTTTGTGTGTTCAATTTATTTGAAAATTGTCGCCTCGCATGTGTCTCACCACATGATTGAGAACTTTAGCAGAGCATGTTCCTGGCTTTGAAACCTCAACTATATCTTTGTGATAAGATAATGTTCCTGACAATATACAACCTCAATCTTAGCTATGTTTGTTTTCTCATAATACTCGGTATCATACGATAATCGAATAATTTTTGGTTTAATGTTTTTTGTCGACCTCATGCTGTAGAACATGCACAATATAATAATGGTTTTTTCTATCAACATTTCAGGTTCCTTTGGAGGGTTTTAGTGCTCTTCAAGGAATTTCAGGCTCCCAGAAGTTTCAGATACACAAGGCATATGGAAGTCCTGATCATTTACCTTCTGCTCATACTTGGTACTTTTTTCTCACTTTCCAATTTGGTTCTTATTTAAGTTCAGGGCACATTGCATCACTGGATTATGATGATGTGGGTTTCTTTTTTATGCAGTTTCAATCAATTAGATTTGCCAGAGTATCCATCTAAACAACATTTGGAAGATAGGCTACTGCTTGCAATTCATGAAGCAAATGAGGGATTTGGATTTGGTTAAAAAGTTTTGAGGAGGGGACAAAAAATATGAAAATACTCTGTTTTTTACAATTTAGGTTAGAAGCAATTTGTTAAAAGTGGCACATGGTTTGACAAGATTTGAAGTTTATATTATTATGTTCATATGTTGTACAGTTCTATTCTATATTTGCAATGGGAAATGCCTTTGGCACTTTTCTATTACCCTTTTTTGACACATTCTTGCAATTGGTCTCCCTTTGCAACTACCCTTAACTAGATTGGAATGTCTACTACTGAACACTTATCAACTCTACATATTGTCATTTAATGTACTAGCATTTAATTTTTTTTATATTAATTATCCTAGTTATTTAAGAAAGTCTCAATTGTTTTTTTATAAATATTAAATTCCTATAGCTGCTCTTATATTATAAAATCAGTGTAGGAAATAGAAAACCATACATGGTAAAGGTTGTATTTAGGAATGGCAACGAGGTGGATCTTGGTTGGTTTATGCTTATTCAACTTTGAACCTGAGATCTCGAACCCGAACTTGACGGAGTTAAAATTAACAATATCATTTTGAACTCTCGGGTTTTGGGTAACTCGAAAAAAAGTTCTGTTGTGGTGATGAATTATTGAAAATTGTCATTGTGAATATGTGGTTGTTTTCTTTCCTTCAAGGAAAGGAAATGCACACCACATCATATATTGCATTAAAACAAACTGAATTGGTGAAATCATAAGGCTGTACTTCACTATGATATATGAAATTTTAATGTACTGCAATGTAATAATGAAATCATAAGGCACTCTTGAATCCCTTGCTACATTGTAATAAATGAAATCATAGGAAATGTACATTATCTAATCAGTTCGGGTGGATTTGGGTAGGATATCAACTGTACTAAATCTGAATGTGAAATTTGAGATTGAATTTTCCTAAACCCCAACCTTATTATAGTAGGTTTTCCTTGTTAAATTTGGTTGAAGTTCAGACGGGTACCCAAAGGTTTGATTTTCATTGTTATTCCTGTTACGTTGAGAACCACAATCTTAAAAAAAGTTGCATTGGAAGAGAATTACATCTTCCAAGATAATTAAATGTCAGCATGTCAATAACATTAGTAAATGATGTATTTAATTAAGATTCATACATGTCACTTATTGTGGCATTCCAAAACCTAGGATTTATAAATGTCACTTAATTTATCTTAACTTTCCATATTTCTTTCAAATCAATTTTGTAGGTACTTAAAGTAATTCAATATAGTTATTAAAAAAAAAAGAGTAAATCCATGTTTTTATTACTACAACCAAACCTTACATTTTCATAATGAAAGCATGCATTGTATAATTGTACTAGTAGTGAGTCTAGATAGTTAGGAGTGAATCTGAATGGCAATTTGTTCAATTTCTTCCTCATTTCTTTGTTCCCCTTTTCTCTTCATTCACCTCAACAATTCTCAACCTCTACTATTCCCAATGTCTTCATTCTCTTCAAATTCACCATTGCCTTTGCATTTACCTTCCAAATCAAACCGCACCACAATTACTCACATTATTCCTTCTTCAACCTCAGATACTAGTAACACCAACGTTGTATTATTCACTTCCGCTATAACTGTTACATTGGCTGTAGCTAATCGTGTTCTTTACAAGCTAGCTCTTGTTCCTATGAAAAATTACCCTTTTTTCCTTGCTCAATTCACTACTTTTGGGTATCTTTCTTATTATTATTCTTACTCTTTTTGTTTGTTTATGTTTTCAATATCAGAAGTTTGTGTGAATTGTTATAGGTATGTTGCTGTATATTTTACTATCTTATATATCCGATACCGTGCCGGAATTGTAACCAATGAGATGCTTTCCATTCCTAAATCACCATTTTTGGCTATTGGATTTCTAGAAGCTTTGGGTGTTGCTTCTGGAATGTCTGCTGCAGGTACTCTTTTTCATTACTGGTAGAGTCTTTTTATGTTCTTTTTTTTTTGTTATCTGGTTATGACAAGAATAGATAGATATAAGTTTCATACAATAAGAACATTTCATAAGACAATGTAGTGCACAAATTTCTATGTGATATTTCTATGTAGGGTGTTCTTATAGCTGTACATATCTAATATGCAAAGGTAAAATCCAACATGTCAATTTGAGTTGTCTTACTTGTGTATCCAAATAAAGGACAACTTTGTGCTATAAAGCTCTCGCTTTGGTAGGGTCCGAGGAAGAGTTGGACCCACTCTGGTTCTGTAGTAGGCAACCTTGCCTTGAATTCTGTATCTAAATGATGGGTATATTGATTAGATTTTATAGTGCTAGGGGAAACAAAGCTAAGTTGGTGTCACTATTAGTAAGGACCAGGGAGTAAGTGACTTGTTTCTCTTGGACATGAAATAATCAGCAATAAAAAAAGGCGTGAAATGAAACGAAAAGAATGTGAAGTTTGAAATGTTTCTAAATGAAAGAACAAAAGCAGAGGCTGCAATTCTTGTGATGTGTAGACTATGCTTCAAGTAGGAGATATATGGAGAAATAGAGAATTTGGGATGGAAATTCCTTCATACTTGCTTGGTACAAAAAATTGTCATATGATTGAAATTTGATAGTGCTACTCATTTCACTCATCCCCTAAATTTTGCCATTCATTTAACATGAAAGTGAGTTTCCACTTTCCACCCTTCGCCACACTACAATTTGTGAAAATTAAAATCTTTTCATTCTGCTGTACTTTCACCATATTCTCAATTCTCCACCTACTCAAGTAACATTAGTCTGTGTTTGTTTTCAGTGTTTCCTATACTTAATATTGGTTGTCTTCTGCAGCCGTACTTCCTGGACCAGTCATACCTATATTGAGTCAGGTATCTTAAATGTTTTTGAGCAGCCTTGTCATCAAAGGATAAGAAAGCGTGATAAATAAAATCTTATTATCTTTATTTTACATAATTTATACATCTGCCCTTCATTTTATACATCCTAAGTTTACTTTATTTTTGGATTCTTATTTGTCATACAATTGGCAAGGTCTTATTCAGGAAAAATTGCTTTCATTTTGCATAACACAATATGAATGGCATTCTAAATAGAAATGCTTGAGATTTAAGTTATGATATATTAGCAAGAGAGAAAGACACATTGTTATCTTGGGGTAAATTTAGTGATGTGATCGTCATCCTAGTATTAATACCAATGTTGGGCATGTGATATTGGGCTATTCATGACTAATGCCTTTGCTGAAACTGTGTCTATACTGAATTACTGATGTTGTTAGGATGTAGTGAATTTGGTAATGTGAATATGTAATCATCTTCCTAGTATTCTTACATGCACACAAATTTTCATATATGTTTTCAAAAATAAAATTGCATTTTGCATTGTCATCAGCAGTACTAGTAACTCAACTCTAAATGGTGCCATTAAGTGCAATTGATTAGAAAAAAACACATTTCAATTGCATTGGAATTCATTTTTATAGGGCAATGCTGATTGAAGCTTATTATATGCTTAACGATTGTAGTATTTTTGTTGATGTGTATTACTTATTTAATGTATTATTATGTGTAACATAAAATCTCAACATTTTTTATGAATTCTTTTTGTTGCAGACTTTTTTGGTTTGGCAGCTTGTGTTTTCTACTCTTTTCTTGGGGAGAAGGTACTCGATCAACCAATTAGCTGGCTGTTTACTTGTTGCCGCAGGTGTTGTGGTGGCTGTTGCAAGGTAGTTTAATCTATCATCTGGACAAATGCAATAATTGCAATAAGTACGCTCCATATTCAGTTTCTCATGTTGAGTTCACGATGTCAAGTATTGCCTACATGATATTGGAATGGCTTGTTTGCTTTCTTTCTTATTTTTTTGATAGGAAAAGAATCAATAAGTAGGAAGAGGATGGCAATATAGGAAGATAAGAAATCCTCCATAAAAGAAAAACTACAGAGAGATATAATGACTTAAAAAACAGTCAGAAAGCTCAAAAGAACAATGCACAATGGAACCTAATCTCTATTCATAGAAAACAAAGAGAAACACTTAGAGCACAATGGCCTGCTTTCTCTTGAGCATATAAAATGTTTTCTTCAAATTTAGATCATGCATAAATGTGTAGTGTGAATTATTATTATTTGCATGCAATGCAAATTTCAGATAACCTTCTCACTGGTTATTGGGAAACAAATTTGGTGCAGTCAGTACGTAGACGAGATTGATATGAAATTCTGCTTTTCATTTTAAATGGAGTGGGTTCAATCTTATAATTTGTCTCCCATGATTGCAGCGGCTCTAATGCAGGTCACATGCTCTCTAAAGTTGAGCTCTTTTGGCCAGCATTGATGATTGTTTCCAGTGCCTTTCAAGCTGGGGCTTCTGTAATCAAGGTTAGTCCATAAGTAGATGTTTTTTTTTAATTAAACCTTGTTAGGGAATGTTATAATCTTCACATTTTCATGTCTGGCAGGAGTATGTTTTTGTTGATTCTGCCATTCGCTTAAAGGTATATTTCCCTTTCATTTTTTAGGGGGTGTGGAGGGACTAGGGAGTAATGTATTGGGGCCACTGGACCATGTTTCTGGTTGGAAATTCATGAATGAGTATAATTTGAAGTCCTTAAGTTGTTTGCATGCAGAACAAGTCACTGGACATATTTGTGGTCAATTCTTTTGGATCTGGGTTTCAGGTATGGCTCCATGACAATGCAGATGGTTTAAATATAGTGATTGGCGCAACATATATTACAATTAACCAAAATAACTTCTTGAAGAACGATCTCCAGCAACTCTTTTGAAATGTGATTTAATTTTTTTTAATTTGTCATTTTGGACCATATATTCTATAAGTTTTCTGTTCCATTTACTTAGGAAGTTTTATGTTTGCTTTCCATCTTTTTAAACCATTTCAAAATGCATTGCTTTTGTTTGTCCCCTGACAAATAGCATATGGAAACTGTTAGAATATTTGGATTAATGTTGTGTTAGGAATCTTATTATTTTCCCCACTTAGCAGGATAAAGGCTTGGTTGTTGTTAGAGGAATCTTATTATTTTGGAGTTTTATTGGACTATGCTTGTACTAGATGTACTACACCTGTACTTAACCTAAAATATTAGTGCAAACCAGAGTATTAGGTTAATGTCTTATGCCACAACTTAATACAAAATTTCAAAGTCTTGTTAGTTGAACTTTTCTTTTCTCTTTTCCATCCAATCCCTAAAATTTCCAAAAGTAACTGAGCACGAGGAACGGTTACTGGATATTTGTATGTTTGTCTCCAGTGGGAGGAACTATATTGCTAATCCTAGATATTTGAGTTCACTGTCTGACATTCTGATTTATATATCTAACTGTTATGGACAATACACTATTCATATACACCATGGTAAGGGAGTGGGATATATATAGGTGGTACCTTAGACAATCGAACCTTTGACATCTTCATCACACTCAAATATTGAAGATTTGGCTGGTGCCAAATTGAGCCAATGTTTCTAATGGTAGCTCAACATTGACTAAGTGTACAAAGCTTTCTCTTATTAGCATTTCTAATTTATTTTGGATTAAGTCTATTTTGTGTTTATTACTTAAATGTGATATATTTATGATTGGCTTCTGATATATATTGCAGGCTCTTTTTGTACTTCTTTTTCTACCTTTACTTTCTAACTTGAAAGGCATAGCACTTGTTCAACTCCCTTCGTATCTTAAAAGCGGTGCTGGTTGCTTTCTAAACCTTGGAGCTCACAAACCAAGTAAGCTCTAATAGATCTGCTTAGGCTGTAGCAATGATATAACATTTCTTTCTACATGATCTTCTATTCCTTTATATGTTAAAACGCTATCAGATTAGGTTTTGAGTATGAGATAATTTTATAGGGTGCATTCTCATTAACGTATTACGGCCTAATTGGAAGTCATGGACTAGATGTCTACATCAGTTGTATGGGATTCTGATGTGGGGTTTCTATAGCCTTAGGCTCTCCCACTGCTAACTTTTGTGGTGTGGACGTGTGGTTCTCCCAAGGCTCGTATCAGAACCTTCCCGTGTGTCATCTCTTACTGTTGCAAATGAATATAGCGGGTGGTAGCATTGCATGGTTCACCCGCCAGACTGTGTCAACCTTGGTGCCACCAGGACTGTGGAGCATGGAGTTAATAACCCGATTGCAAGGTGTTGGAAGTTTGGGGTTTAGCAGAGGTTTATATGGCCTTGGGTTCTTTAACCACAATGGCTAGCTTTTGTAGTGTGATTCTCCAAAGTATAATGAAATACTCTACACAACATAAACCTTCCTAGTTTGTTAGATCAGACATTTGTGAATATTCATAAGAATGGTTATCCCCATCTAGATACAGAAGTGAGCTTGGTGTTGACATGTTTAACCTTTTTCTAGAATTAATTGAATTCTCATAACCCTAAGATATTAATAAATTTCTGTTTATCCTTTCTCATTTATATTTGTTGCCCGAATCGGTTAATATCCATGAAAATATACTAGCCCTTATTTCCCTTTTATGATTTTGAACCTTGTTGAATTTTTTATATCACAAGTTGTTCTAATCTGTCTACATTACTTTCATGTCTCAGGTTGTGATGGGGCTCCCTTGCTTCCATTGCTTTACATAATTACCAATTTGGCATTCAACATATCACTGCTTAATGTAGTAAAAACCTCTTCCGCTGTTATTGCTTCTCTTGTGGTAATGTTGTCAGGTACACACTCTCCCTCTTACTATACTCATTTACTTTCGTAATCTATCATCTTCCGACTCCACTAGGTCGAAGCCTCGTGCATTAGGCCACCCACCCTTTTTTTTCTTTATGAGCTTTTCGGCCCATGTGTGCTTGTGATTTTTGCAGTGCCGGTTGCTGTTTATATTCTGTCTCTTCCATTACCATATCTTCCTGAAGGAACAAGCCTGAGCCCAAATTTTGTACTAGGCTGTGCAATTCTTGTATGTGGTCTTTTTCTGTACAACACAGCAAGACCAGCCAAGAATAGTTCTAAAGTAAACTGAAACAGAGAATATCACTCTTCAGTCTTCACCTCTTGAGGCATTCTATTTGTGGTCACATATTTTTTTTTCCTTTTTTTAGGTTGGTTTCTGATTAGTCCAATTGTCCATATTATGATTATTCAATAATTTTATTGGTTTCTGATTAGAGGAAAATCAATACGGTTTTGATTTTTTAAGGGCCACTTTGATGCTTTACATATGGCTCTACCTTTCTCACTCTCAAGTAAGCTATTGAATGCAACAGTCAACAATAATAATCAAATTTTAATCTTATACTTTGAACCATTGTAATTTTGTTGAAGAGTGCAATATCTATACACTGACATTGTAAAGATTTATACATAGTTAGTATATTACTCAGCATTTGTTTGTATTACTTTTTATTTAAGAGTCAACGATGGTTGAAAATGAAAATGAATGATAGATGATGCAGATGCCAAAGCTGAGAAGGGTATGGCCAGAAATTCAATTTTAAAGATTGTGTAACGAAGGCCATTTTCTTAGGAACCACATAATACTGAAGTATAAAATTTTGCAAAAGGTTTATCTATTTTATTTTTATTAAAACTTAAACTCTTCAAAAAACTAATGACTGATGAAATATTTAATAAATACCATATCGCGTAACTACCGCAGTTAAAAAATATCACCCTTTCTTATTCTCAAATTGTACATTCATTCATGAAATCTGTCCTTTAATAAATAATTTGAGAATTATTTAAAGGTAACATTTGATTTAAGATTTTCTGAAGACAGATTTGCAACATAGAATAACTTCAAAATTGGACTTTCCAATGTTGTCATACACAACTTGTTGATCATGCCAAAGGGAAAGCTTGCACTATTTTTTTAGCATATAGGATGAAAAAATTATGCATATTTTGATTAATTATTTAGCTAGGAAAGGATGGTGTTTAATAGGAATGTTTTCACATTTCGGTAATCTAACAATCCAATATACTCACATTCATAATCTTATATTCTTGTCTTTACATCTTTTTTAATCAACCAATCATAGAAACTCACTTTCCCAAATTGAGATTCCACCAAATATAAAAATTCTTTTTATCAAACACCACATAAAAGATTTGATTCATTCAAAATGGAAGCATAAATGTCTATTTATCAGTTAAATTTTGGAGGGAATGAGAAAACTCAGAACTACCTCCAAGTATAATAGCTCTCTTTCATTTCTTTTTTTCCCCTCCAAAACTCAACTCACAGACAGACCCTAAAGTTCTCTAAAGCGCATTTATGTTAATCCTAAGGTCATACTAAAAATATTCTACCATATCTCTATTGCATGCTGCTACATAAATATTCAGAGTCAAACTAAAACCCCCATATCAAGTCATGTGTTCATAAAAATCCAGGTAGACATACAGAGATAAACATTTAATGTAGCTGATCCAAAAGTATATAAATAGACCTCTTATACTGATGAGAACTTTGCTATAACTGTACATTTTATGTCAAACTGAATGTAATCACTATAAACCTAGTAATACCAGAGACAATGACTTGCATTTTCCATGACTGGAATGCTCAATGATCAGCAGAAACCATAGCTGGTGACTTATTATCATCAGTGAAAGTAAGAAGATTGTTATGTGCAGGCATAGCAGTCCCACAGTTCATGTTATTATTACCCTCACCAACCTGGCATTAGGCAAAAGAAAAGAGGGAAACACTTGTATTCAGTATCATAAGGATTAAAAAATGAAGTGATGTAGTAAAACAGAAGAATGGCTACCTGCTCAGGTGGTGCAAGAGAGTGTTCCTGGTTTCTCTTGGAAATGTCCCTTAAGGTACCCTGTAGAATTCAATGAGCATGCAGAATTAATGACATTAGCAAATTGCAGATTCACAGTTGAGGAATATGAATTTCATGTGCACAAAGAAACATAGTTGAACCTCCCTTATGTGAAAGAAAGATGATACACTAAGAAATGAGAGGAACGGGAAATTGAATCGCCATTTGATGACTCTTAAAGGAAAATACTGCACAATAACATGTTGAAATGTGATAAAAAAAAGTTGGCATTGTGCATGAGGGTTGTACATGCTAGTGTATGAGGTGTTTACAACCTTACCTCCACAAACAAAGAGGTTGTTTATAACATTCGAAAGTCAACATCGGTTCACAAGGCAACAACACTACCTTAACGTCAAGGCACCCTCAAAATGATCGATAGGGTGGTCTAGTCTCCCACCTAGTGGGGTCTGTGGAGAGTAAATACTCACACCCTTACTCCCACATGCGAAGGGGCAGTTTCCAATATTCGAGCACCCTCAAGCCACAAAGCAGCAACCTTATAACGTTGAAATGTGATAAGCCAATAAATGATTTACGGACAGAAACTTACAGCGCTGACTATATAGAAAAGAATGAAATAAAGGGTCTTCAATGTCTTCTCCAAATCAGGTCAAGTTCTAGATAACAATTTACAGAACAGTTTTGTATTTCCAATAGAACGAAATAACAGTTGATGTGATGTAGAGACCACTATCCACAGCAAAGCTAGGGAGAGTCCCTACTTTAAATGGGGGTTCTGCTTTTCGAACAGGACAGGTGTGAGGCTCAATATCCCATATGAATCCTATTTACAGGAACGAGTGCCTGTCCACACTGCAAATGGGCAAGCTAAGCTATACAGTACAACACCGTACATTGTGATGTAACATAAGGGTATAACCAGTGGCACTCTAGAAATAGAGGAAAGAATGGTGATGAGCACGAAACAGCCTCTTCTGGTAAACTGGTCAGATACAAGGGAAAATGGAAGAGAAAATTTTCGCCTATTTCAACTGCTTCAGTCAAGTGAGAATATATAAAAGGGCATCCAACGCACGAGGCTCCCACCTAGTGGGGTCTGGGTATAGCCAGTTGATTTTTTTTCCCAATTTCAACCACTTTAGTCAGGTTAAAATATATATTTACAGAAAATTACATGAAAGATTTGTTTCCTAACACCGAACAATTTGTACAAATACCAACCCTATTTGCCCAAAAGAGTCCACAAGCATTGCAAAGTGTCCTTGGACCAGATGGCCCTCTCCGCATCATTGGGGTGGACTTTGAACTTATGCCACAATGTGTGCATCTGTACAAACAGGAAATAAAAAGAGATGGTAAAACATCCAATGGTATATCTACAAGTCAAGTGACACTACTAGAAACTCACAATAATTGACAAAAACACAGAACAAAATAAGTTATCTGGCTATAAGATTAGCCGGGTAAGATGAAACTCACGAGGTTTCTAATTGAACAGCATCCTGCACTGACTCTTGGTCTGCACCCCAACCACTACCTCCATCTTGTTTCTTAGCTGAAGTAAATTGACCCTTACTACGTTGCATCCTACATTTAAAATTCAGGTAAGTAAGAAACAGCATAGGCATTGATGCAAAAAATGTCCGATGATACAATGATGAATAACATCAAAAGAAAAAAAATGGGAAACATAGATGACATGTAATATTCCATGAAAACATGAGAGCTTCCTCATTTGATAACATTAAATATGAAATGGAAGACAGCTCATTATCAGGAGAAACCAAGTAATGAAAACTATGTATGCACCAACTTATACCATAGCTACAGCAATAAAATATAAAGGCGAAAAATATTTTGCTTTCAATCAATAAATAAGATATTTCATTTATCTGTATTGTGTCCACTCATCCAATGCAACATTCTCATCTCCACAATTCAAAAGGCTGGCTGTTATACAGTGAAGGTTTGAGGAACTCCATATCAACCAAGCCAAAATAGTCCATCAAAATAAGTTTTGGAGTAATCTCAGTTGTTGACATAGTTAAAAGAGGGGTCTTTTAATTTAGGTAACAGGACTTCAGCAAACTATTGCACACTTGCAAATTGCAAAATCTAAATTACACACAACTTCAAAGTGGATGTCGCTTCAAAGCACATAATTATTTACTCTCTCTACCATGTGAAGCAAAGAAAAAAAAGTCATTGCCAAACGTCATTTGAGTGGTGGAACAGAGCATTTATTAAGCAGCATAAACTTTTCAGACGGTAAATAACCTCACATTTAAATTCAAATAGTTCAACCTAACACTCAATAAGTTTCTATAGGAAACCTAATATGTGTATTGCTTACTATCAAACCTGAGTGCAACTTCTTGACGAACAATGTATCTAACTTTCTTATCAAAGCACCGTTCTTTCTTCTTCTGACGAAATCTAAGTAACGAGGCTGCTCGTTGTGATTGACTACATTTTGGATATTCCATTGCACCCTACATCACAACACAAGAAATTAGAAAATTTCCAGCTCCTTTATGTCTTCAGCTAGAGCGTGAAGTTCTACAATAAGGAGGGAGATAATATATACCCTCTGATCTAGAGGCGGTACCTCCCCACATTGTGAACTCGAAGGTGCTTCACGTCCCCCCAACAGTAACAACACTGCTTGAACCTGCACGCAAAACCAAATGCACAACTTCATCCAAAAAACAACCAAATTCTCAACTTCATCCTTAAAAATCACTCAAAGTTCCTTCTTCTAAACATTCAAAACACATTAATTAATTGAGAGTCTAAACCCTCTTAAAGTGAAACGAAACAACTTACAAAAAAAAAAATCAATCTTTTACCAAGTTACTTCAGTTCCATTATCCTACTTGGTACAAAGTTCAAAGTTTCATAACCCTATGGAAAAAACAACAAAATGGGCACAAAACCAACAGTGAAACAATCCAACAAGAAAAAGGGAAAAAAATGTGCCTATTCAGATATGTCAGAATACAATCCCACTATACTTAGCACAAAGTTTTGAAATTTCACACCCCAATTAAAAAAGAAAAAATGGGGGTAAAATCAACAGTGAAAAAATTAAAAGAACAACAACAAAAAACGTACCTTTTGAGGTGAGACAGAATCAAACACATAAACTTGGCCACGAAACGAGAGAGTAAGCTGACTAGAATCATCGAGAGCTTGAGTAGGCATGTTAACAGGACCAGAAGCATAAACACCACCATTATCGGTTGCAACATCTTCAATTACGCCGGCAGAACCGTCTTCGTAATGAATGATGTGAGAGTGGTGGTTGTTAGCGACGGGCTCGGTGGATTCGATGGTGGCGGAGGTGTCGTTGTTGTCGTCGATTGCAACGATTTGGTTCATAGGGTCATACATTGTTGGTGAAGAATTAATTGGGAGAATTGTTTGAAAAAGCTAACCCTAATCCTAAGTGAGAGTTTTGAGAAGGAGAATGGATAAATATGTGTGGGTTTGAGATTGTGTGAGAATCAGACAGAGAGTGCTATTGTCTTCTGTCCGAGGTAAAAGATGGACAAAGTAAAGAAAAGGTGGACCCCACAAATGTGTCACCGAAAAGGATCATCTCTTCCATAATTTTCAATCAATTAAAAAATAATATTAAAATATTAATTTTCTTATTGACTTAAAATACAAAAAAAAACATGAATGGTGATATTTGGTCACATTGCACTTGTAATGGTGATAATTGATATGGGTGTAAAAATTCAGTTTGGTTTGGTTTTTGGTGTATTTTAATAACCGAACTAATCAAAAAACATATGGTTCGATTTCGCTCAATTAACCGCAAATTTAACTATTAGAACCGAACCGAACCGCTCTTGAATTATTTGGTTCGGTTCGGTTCCACAGTTTTTCCATTTACTTTTTTATAAAAAATCTTCCATGAATTGAAAATTCAAAATGTATTACAAGAGATATTGTTTATCCATAAAAGGATAAACATTAATACTACTATTATAAAAAATTATGAATCATATTTAACAATAAAATTCATAATTAGGTACATATATATGAAAAGATGGACAAAGTAAAGAAAAGGTGGACCCCACAAATGTGTCACCGAAAAGGATCATCTCTTCCATAATTTTCAATCAATTAAAAAATAATATTAAAATATTAATTTTCTTATTGACTTAAAATACAAAAAAAAACATGAATGGTGATATTTGGTCACATTGCACTTGTAATGGTGATAATTGATATGGGTGTAAAAATTCAGTTTGGTTTGGTTTTTGGTGTATTTTAATAACCGAACTAATCAAAAAACATATGGTTCGATTTCGCTCAATTAACCGCAAATTTAACTATTAGAACCGAACCGAACCGCTCTTGAATTATTTGGTTCGGTTCGGTTCCACAGTTTTTCCATTTACTTTTTTATAAAAAATCTTCCATGAATTGAAAATTCAAAATGTATTACAAGAGATATTGTTTATCCATAAAAGGATAAACATTAATACTACTATTATAAAAAATTATGAATCATATATAACAATAAAATTCATGATTAGTAATATATATATGAATTAGTAAAATATATAATAGTTACATTTATAACCTTACATTTCATAATTAGTAACACATGTAACAATATATGTATAACAATATATGATATATGTTAGTTTCAAACTCAATATCACAAAAATTGTAAATATGTTCCAAATCATAAGACACTGGGAAACAATTTAGTAATTAATAACATATATAATACAAACTTAATAATAATTTTATAACACTATAATTCACACAAAAATTGATAATTTAAGCTAGAAAATTGGTTGAAAATTTAAACAATTATAACATTATTCCTTAATCTATTGTATACATTTCTTTAATATGCATTTCGATTCAGTTCCAACTGTTCCTAAATTTCTAAAACCATAAACTGAATCGAACATAAACGGTTCCTTAAAAAAATAACCGAACCGAACTGCAAAACCGAATCGAATCACATTTTGCGGTTTGATTCAGTTCAGTTCCATCGGTTTCGCGGTTTAAACCAGAACCGCTTACACTCCTAATAAGTGATAAGTAGTACATGGTAAAAGGGCCGGCCCGTTAAGTCCACTAGCAAAATGTACTTTATAATAGCTCAAACAATCCATTAAGTTTAAAACAAGTTTATGAAGTTCAAATAATAGTAATAAGAAATAAGAAACATTTTAAAATTGGAATAATAACAAGTTAACAACGTTAATATTAAGACATCAAATTCAATTAATTTAATAATATAATATAAATATGAAATAAAAATAATAAACTTGTCTATTCATTACATATTTATATGTAAGGATTTTTATAATAATATCAATGAAGAATTAATCATATAATGCCCAATAGGTGATTATACAATTTTTTTAATTTTGACATAGTATAATAAATATTATTCTTAGGGATCGAACTTTTGATTTTTAACTTAGTACACATGGTCTTACACTGTTAGAAAGATATTTGGCTGATATTTTAATTTTGATTTGTGTCTATAAAAGTTTGATTATAGGTACATATTTAAGAGATTATGTGTCTACTAGACCCGACGGCACAATAAGTCTATTGTCGCACCTTGATCGATGCATGTTCTAACATGTTTGGTGAGCAATGATTTTTACATGTAGATGTATTTGCTGAAGTCTTCAAACTCTTCAAATACAACACTAAGATTATTCAAAGTATTATGGTATAATTGTCAAATACAAAGGCGATATGATATCGATGGCCATGTCAAGCTTAAAGCTTTTGCCATTGCATCATCTTGGTCATTGAGGATAGTCTACGCTTGTTTTCCTGCCATGAATGTAGCTAAAGTTTCAAACAACCAAATAAATGTTTTTTTTGTAGTTTGATCATATGACAATGTTAAATTTATAGTGATCCACTCCAATGAACATGGCAAATGGAAAAGTTATTTTATTTTTTCTATCGAGGTATCAAAACAAACAAATCAATTATTATTTTTGTATTTCCCTAAGATATATTGGTTATTAAATCAGCATGTCATAGAAAAAATTAAGATCTTCTATTTCTATTTGTCGCAAATACTCGAGCAAACTACTTGTATATCCTAAACTCGTTTGAAATGTTTGTTTTAAGCGTAAATAATTTATATATTCATTAAGAATAAATCTCGTTTTTCAGGTCTACCAATCCTTCTTGCCATTAATTCAGAATTTACTTTTGGAACAATGTCAAAGCTTTTGGCTAAGTCAATCTCAAATACTATAAGGGTGTTATTTTCTATTAGATCTATGAAGATGAGTCTTTTTAAGGCCATAAGTCTCATGAATATGTTCAACAATAAAATGGACAATATGAAATTTTTCAGTTGAAAGACAGTATACTTTTACTCTTGCCAAACATTCAAACTTCACTTGAGCATGAAGATTATTCATACTAGTATTTTGTTTATCATTCCCACATTAAACTTCACATGAACAATAAAATACATTGTCGATTATGTGGCCACCAACATTAATGTGTGTTTTACTCTTCTTCACACTAAAACCAACTTTATAAGCATAAGAGTTACAAAAAATTATTATCTTCGATTTCAAATTTCAACTCAAACTTTGGTAGAATTTTACTTGGAATTCTATCATGTATATGAGTAATTGTATCTTTCTCTGACTCATGACTACAACCATTCATATATAGTTGATGATCTTGTGTCATATCCTCTTTATCCTCCATTAAGTTTAATTTAAAGAAAACTCAATTAAACAAAAATTAAAATTGATATAATATATAATGTTTTTGGCGTTTAAAATATATTAGATGTTTCTTGCATTTAAAGTTACATGTAGACTAACAACAAATCTTATCAAATATTTGATATACAACTCTTATAGTTGTGATATAAAAGGGAATCACATTTGTTGTCTCATAGTTTGTGTGATTATGTGTTATGGACTTGTGATTGGTCAAAAAAATAATTAATAATTAAATTTTAACTTAAATATATTTTTTAGATCAATCACAAATCTATGACACATGAAGTGATACAAATCGTAGGATAGCAGATGTGATCCATATACAGATTGTATCATTTTCAAATAATATATAAAAACACTACAACATAATCAACAATTTATAACTAAGAAACATATTCACCTTTACAACATGCAACAAATACATGAAACCATTTACACAACCCCATTAATAAATAAATATGAAAAACAAAATAAAAACAAAAACTTGATTATCACAATGATATAGAAATATCATATAATAAAATGGAATAAAAAATACAAAAGAGAATAACAAGAGACACTGAATGAAAAGATAAAAAAAAATGAAAAGACTTTTGGGTTTGAGAACATATTACACTTTATGGAGGTATTAAAGTGATAACAATTCTCATATAAAAATTGTGAGAATAATAAATTTGAGTCTTTATAACTAATTATGAATAGTTACGATTAAAAGTTAATCATTGGTCACATGATAGTTATGTGCATTTATCTTTTAATCTTAATTATTCAATCAAGATCTAATGATATATATTAAGTGTACTAATTATACTCAATTTTAATAATCAATTTTCTTAAATCTAATGGACCAAATCAGTTAAACTTAAAAAAAATATTTAATTTTTTTTTCTTTCATCATTTATTTTATCAACCCTTATAATCTGTTATATTTAAGAAAACGGATCACAAAAATTATTTGTAATTAGTGTAACTTAACTTTGGTGTAAACGAATCATTCTTTATATATATATA
>NC_032022.1:13906282-13989384 GCF_001865875.1 Lupinus angustifolius | reverse complement strand
TACGATGAAAATATATTCTCTCCCAAACCAATCATAACAAAATTAAACAAAATCATGAATATTTTATTTTTTTAAATGTTGTCTCATAATGTAAGGTACTTTAGAACATGTTTCAAAAAAAGTTATGTTTGTTCATAATTTTATGAGAAAAACTTGATGGAGATATATACGTCTGTCTCATATTTAGAGACAAATATATTTATATTTTTTGATGTTGTCATTTATAACTAAATTTTAATTAGAATTAAATTTTTAATATATTGACAACATGGACTATATATATATATATATATATATATATCCACACAAATATTTTTCCATATTTCAATTTCTCACCACCAAACATTACAAATATTGAATGTACCAAAAAAACATTACATTATTCCAAGTCGAAATTACAACTCACTCCCCTGCTTAAAAATAATAAGAATACAACAAGAGACAACTTCACAACCAACAATAGCTGACAATCACAGTAACCCCACTTCAACAACTTCTCTCACTTTTCCATCTTCATTCCCATCCATCCCTGTGTTTCTCACTTCTCCATCCTCCTATTTCTCTTTCCATCTTAGTATTCATCTCTTATCTACTCTACTTTCTATATTCACTTACCATAACGCACTTTAACTTCTTTCATTACATAGTTTCATATTATTAATTCTTACTTGTTGCTGTCGCTTAAGCAAGAACCAGAGCTGAGAATTTTGCACAAAAAACGACGACACCGAAAGTGTTCTGAAGCTGCACGTGACTCCGTGTATCTTTCATCTACCTGTGCCAAGAGTCTCGTGACTTAGACCAAAAAAAAAGAGAGAGAGAAGAAAAAATGCCTCACAGAACTACTTACATTTTCCCGCGTCAATTCCCTGATGAATCTTCCAAACACTTATTAGATCACGAGAACCAAAAACTTTTCAATGCAACTAAATCAGATTATACTTTTCGTGTTCAAAATGACTTTTCAAAGAAAGCGCAATTTCAAACGGAAAACAACGATGACGTCGTTGTATCTTCCGGTAAGAAACACTCCGCCGTGTCGGATACTTTCGCTGCCGGAACCGGCGGCAAGTTCAGGATTACGAAAACCAAGCAAGTTGATCTTTTACGCGACTGGTTAAACGAAAAAAGAGAATACCGCTCCGGTTACCGCCGGATTTCCTCTTCCTCCGAGGAGGAGCGCGGCCTTCTGCATACACCGGAGAAGAGAACCGCCGTCGACTGGCAAGTATCGCTGCCGAGGGTTTCGAGCGAGAGTAGCTATGCAGGGAGCTTGTTTTCTGGAACGACGACGTTGGATGGGAATTTCTCGAGTGACGTTAAGGATGATACGTCGTCGTCTCGTGTTTCCGTCACTGTGAAGGAGGAAGAAGAAGATAAGAGAGAGAGGTTGGCGAAGAAATATGAAGAAAGCTATATACTGCAAATGATGTTTGCGAAAAGAGTTACTTGTTTGGCAAGCCTTGTTACGGAGCCAGTTTTGGGTACTGAGACTTGGGATGCAGAAACCGTTTCTTATCGTCTTTGGGTACGTAACGTACAACTGCATTCTCTTTTCTTTACAAGGAACAATATTATTTCTCATTGTTAATGTTGTATAGCTTTCATGAGTTTGAGTATTTTATGAGCTAGTTTTTTGAAGAAAACAAATGAAATGAAATAGTTTTTAAATCCTTCTAACGAGGATTGTCTTTGCTAATTAGTTTAAGGAGAGAAAAGAAAGGGAAAATTGCAAAATACTATTGGTTAACAAATTAACATTATCAAAATTACATTAGAGTCAAACTCATTTTCATTAAGGTTATTTATTTGTCACCATTAATCTTCAAGTTTTTGTTTTCTTAGCTGAGTGGGTGTTTGTCATATTCGGATAAGATATCGGATGGTTTTTATAACATATTGGGGATGAATCCATATCTGTGGGTGATGTGCAATGAGGTGGAGGAAGGTGGAAGGAACAGAATACCAACTTTGATGGCCCTGAAGGGTGTTGAACCCAGCGAGACCACTATGGAGGTGGTGCTTGTTGATAGACACGGGGACTCTAGGCTGAAGATGCTTCAAGATAAAGCACAAGAGTTGTATTATGCTTCAGAGAACACCTTAGTGTTGGTCGAACAACTTGGAAAACTTGTTGCCATATGTATGGGGTGAGATATATTATCATATCATATGTTTTAACAATCAGTCTCTGAGTCTGTTGTTTATTCATTAATGCTTTAATATTCTTCAAGTGAGGGTTCTTTAATATTCATATTATTTTGAATGTATGTTAAGGGGTACATTCCCAATGGAACAAGGAGATATGCACAAACGGTGGAAGTTGGTTAGTAAGAGGTTGAGGAATTTCCACAAGTGTGTTGTGCTTCCCATTGGTAGCCTCTCTACTGGGCTTTGTAGGCATCGAGCGATTCTCTTCAAGGTGAATTTTTCTATACAATTTTTTCATATACATGTTTATCGAATTATTGCTCTCTAGCTATGAAGATAGAAATTTTATTGTATTATACCAATAGAGACAGAAATATTATGATAGTGAATATTTTATTAGGCCTAGAATAGTCAGTCTTTTAAAACATTAATCTTCACTTTCAATTATTATTTTTTATATATTACATACTAGTTTTGTGGCATACTGATATTGCATTCATTTCACCACTGCACCTGTTCTATCTGGACATAGTTTTCTTGTTTGAATAATATCCAACAACATTTTAGTTGCATGCATGGATGTATGAACTGGGTGTCCTTTTATACATGGATGAATTAATGTCTCTCACTCTCTTGAAAAGCTTGTTGCAGTTAAAAATTAGTTATTCTTCACTGTTAATGGTTTATTCTTTCTTGCATGCAGAGATTGGCAGATTACATAGGTTTGCCGTGTCGCATAGCTCGAGGTTGCAAGTATTGTGCTGCAGATCATAGATCTTCTTGCCTAGTCAAGATTAAATATGACAAGCAGCTCTCAAGGTTAGTACAATAGCTATATTTGCAGCTATCACTTTTGCTTTACCTTATATATTCTCATACATAGAAATGCCAATGCAAACATCTGTCATCTATAAGTGGCTATGTGCTTTATGTCAATCATAACTACGTGTATCCTTTCAGTAGTAAATCTTGCTTGTTATCTTTTCCTGTTCATCTTGGTATGGAGGGGCTTTAAGCATTTCAACATATTATATTAGATTGCTCATATCAATCCTTTGGGATGCAATTGACAACTTGTAGATCATATAGCTTATTGTTGAAGTTATGTTTGTTAAGCAGTTAACACTTGTTCCATATTTTCCTTGGTGTCTTGTTATGCTTCATTATTTACCAGGGAATATGTAGTCGACCTAGTTGGGGAACCAGGAAATGTCCATGGGCTAGATTCCTCAATTAATGGAGCATATGTTTCTTCGATGCCGTCCCCTTTTCAAATTTCTCATTTAAAAGAATCACAATCACCTTATTTGGATGGTGCAGAATCTTCTCAATCTAAAAGTTCCAATCACAATTCTGTTATTCCGGAAACTCATCTGTGTTCAGGTATGTTGTGCTTTACATACCTGGAACGTTTCAAATTGTTTATATGTATTTCAATTCAAGTTCACGGGGAGAATATGTCGTAAGCTGTAACCATGCATATATTCATGGACCAACATGATGCATTGATGCATATTAATTAAGCTTGGTTGCAGTAGGACCTGAATTAATTCCACATGTTTTTCTGTTGTACCAATTCTATTATACTTTCTAAAAATATGTCTAATTAATAGCGCAAATGATGCACATGCACACAAGCATCATGTGCCCTTTTATGTGCATTGAACCATTTGCATTATCAATCATGTTTGAACAAGAGTCCCAAATGTTTCAATTGAAAGTTAAGATTTATACCTATTTCAAAGACATTTGATTTTTCTTTTGTACTTCATCTTTAATCCAAAACACTAAATCTTAACTTTGAATAGTAAATGCATTTTAACGTTACTTTAAGCTCTCTGCCTCCTTCTCGAGCTTCTGGGCCATGGTAGATTATAAAATCATAGAATTCATCCTATGCCCCTGTAGTTCTTTTTAGTACATCTTAACTAGTATATAGAGGATTTCTGGTTTAAAGTTGTTCTTTGCTGTAACTCAATGTTCTGCAGAATGCAGACAGAAAGATCAACCAGTTAAAGAAACAGATTTGCCAAATAATCAAAAGGCCCACATTTATGCTTCAGTTGATCAAACCTATGAAGGAACAGAACCACCACTAAATCTTTTTGGCTTGAAAGGGAATGATGAGGAATGCACAGTTCTGGGTTCAATTTTGCCTTCCATCCATGAAGATGTTGTTTCTAAAGCTCTTCATCCAGTGACTGAAGCATCATTAGATGAATATCCCAGGCTTAGTGAAGATTCAGTCGTAGTACAAGAAACGTCCAACACTGAGATCATTGTAACCGGAAGTTCCGTGGTAAAGAGTACCTTCAAGCAATCTATAATCAATTCGTCCTGCCAGTCAGAACTGACACAGGTAGACGAGAGTATTGAAAACCTGTGCTGTTTACCAGCTGGGAGTATTCCAAGATACGTGAATCTTGAACCATCACTTGCAATGGACTGGCTTGAGATATCATGGGATGATTTACGTATTAAAGAGTGTGTTGGTGCTGGTATTTTTTCTGTTTTAATTTCTCCACATACCATTGGTATCATGGACTAATTTTTCCATTAAGTAATTCTAAATTAATCTGTCGTTTTCTCTATGCAGGCTCATTTGGGACAGTGCATCGTGCTGAATGGCATGGATCAGTAAGTATTAGGATTTAGGACACACTTCTTTTCCTTGTACCAAGTTTTCTTTGTTGTAGATTTGTAATCATATTTCAGTACATGAACGTCGTTTTCTATCATAATGTGTAATTTTGTTGTAGTCTGTTTGATTCAATCAGGTCATGGACATATAGCCACTAAGATGAGTTGGTTATATTTAAGTTAATTGTTGAAACATCTTATATTGGATCTATGAATATATGTTTTTGGATATGGTCTATATAATCTCTCTTTTGATTTTAGCTTCTTAAAAGGTTGGAGAACTTAATGGATACAATACATGCATCCCGAATTAGCTTTTGGACACATGCCTTATGAATTAGCTTTTGGTCTTCAAAATTGCAGGATGTCGCTGTCAAGGTTTTAACAGTTCAGGATTTCCAAGATGATCAGATGAAGGAGTTTCTAAGAGAGGTATGTATTGACGAGACAAATGTACCGAAGTCTTTGTTTATGATTTGGAATTTTGGATTATTTTAACCTAATGGTGTTTGTCCAGCACTCCAGCATGCTACTGAAGGCATGCATATTAGGTGATAATCAATTATCCTCATCAGGATGATGCATCCCGTCTGAACCGTGTCTTGTACTTCGTCTTTATTTTAGATAATTTCACTTTGCTATAAAAAAAGTACTTACCATTTTTGCCTTGTCTTTTGCACTGCTAACCATATCTCTGTCCTCCTAATGTTTGAGTGTCTTGCCTTTTCAGTTTCCCTTTTTATGCTTCTGCCTTCTTTATGAATTCTGGGTGTTTTTTCATCTTGCAGAGACTACTCACGTTTATTAATGAAAAATATGCATTCACACTTATGCTTGAAATTTTATCCTTCTTTTGTGCATTACTTGTTTGTGACTTTGTGCATAATAAGACCCAGGGAACTCTCATCCATTTCCCCTTCTGTATTAAAGTGGCTATAATGAAGCTAATTATAATCAAGTTGTTGTTTGTATTGCTTTAGGTAGCAATAATGAAACGTGTTCGGCATCCAAATGTAGTCCTCTTCATGGGTGCAGTTACAAAACGTCCCCATCTATCTATAGTGACAGAGTATTTGCCTAGGTAAGACATCCAACTTCTCATGTAGTTTACCGTAATGTTGAACATTCTCACATAAATAATTTTGTGTTAACGTTGGTGTTTCTAGGGGTAGTTTATTCCGCCTGATACATAGGCCAGCATCTGGTGAAATTCTGGATCATAGGAGAAGATTGCGAATGGCTTTAGATGTGGTTTGTACCAGATAATTAGATATTATTTTGTTGCAATAATAAATTGTCCTATAGATGATATATTATTTCTCTGATTGCAGGCTAAAGGGATCAATTATCTCCATTGTCTTAAACCTCCAATCGTGCACTGGGATCTAAAATCACCAAACTTGTTAGTGGACAAAAATTGGACTGTTAAGGTGCAATGGAACTGATTTGAGGTTCCTTTTGAGATTTTTTATATTCATTTTGTGCAAGTAAATGACTTTTTTTTCTTCATTTTTTGCTCAGGTTTGTGATTTTGGATTGTCCAGATTTAAGGCAGATACTTTCATACCATCAAAATCTGTCGCGGGAACAGTTAAGTCTCTCCCTCTCTGTGTCGAACCTTAATGATATCGACTTTTTTCTTTTTGGTATTGGCTCTTTCATGGAGCTGTTAGCCTGTTAATCTGGTTAGCCTATCCCATTCAGTGTGTAGCTAAGTTCAACGACACAACCACGTTTTATATTGATGATAGATTATCAGATTGGATGTATGAGTGACAATTGTTTGATATCAATTATCTTCTGGATGGATGGCATGGCATTTTAAGGCATGTATTAAGGGAACAATGGACATCCCTTTCTGTATTCTAGACTTGCAGATTTTGCATGTTGGCCTAGATATTGAGGCAAATTCCTTTTAGAATTAGAACTGGCCATTCTATCAATATTTACAATTTTACATGTTGAATTTTTACTTCATAGTGCCCCACTCTCAATAAGTGTGTCCCTCCATTTTATTTTTAGCCTGAGTGGATGGCTCCGGAGTTTCTTCGGGGAGAACCTACAAATGAGAAATCTGATGTCTACAGTTTTGGAGTTATCCTGTGGGAACTTGTGACCATGCAACAACCATGGAGTGGACTTATCCCTGCCCAGGTAAACTTGATGAGTATTTATGGTCTAAACTGCGAACATTTGCTGCCAGTTATATTTACTTCATCTGTTTATTTATAATGTAGTAGTAGGGATCATTTGCAAGAAATAGTTAATTTATGAGGATATAGTATATTGGAGGATATTCATGTGAACTTGCATATTTCAAATGACTACCTGGCAACATGAAATCTCCAAATTACATCGGCTTTGTATGGTAATAATCTTCATCATTGACTCAGGTGGTTGGAGCTGTTGCCTTTCAAAATCGGAAGCTTGCTGTTCCTCAAAACATCTCCCCAGCATTGGCCTCCCTCATGGAATCTTGTTGGGCTGAGTAAGTGTCATTTATGTCACATGTTCTAGTAAGTTTGAACATGTTTGTACTATTTTGGAAAGCTTGTTGTTCAAGCCTGGCAATTATGTAGAGTTTTCATAGTCTACATGAATTTCGAAGCTCCAAATGTATAATAAAGTTAAATAAGTGAACCTTTGTTTCTGTGAGATTTTAACTCATTAAATATTGGTTTGAGGCAGTTTTCACTTTAGCTATAGTAGAGAATCCCTTGCCAATTTCAGAAAAATCAGCATAACTAACCTGTTATTTTTGTTTTGTTAACAACTGCATGTTCTATATTATTAAGCATTGATTTGTTTCTGATGTTTGCTTCTTTAACTTGGCAGTGACCCAAGTCAACGCCCATCTTTTGCTAGCATAGTTGACTCACTAAAGAAGCTGCTGAAGTCTCCAGCAGAGAAGATTAAAATGGGTGAGACATAATTAATTTCCATGCACTGGAGTTTGTAGCCCTTATATGAAAATACTAATTATCAAGTATTCCAACCCTCACTTGTTTGCAACTATGTATTAGTTGCTTCTTGCTAAACCATTTCACAAGGCAATGAAAGCCATCAAGATGAAATCTAGTAACTAGTAATTGATAATGTATAAATAGGTGTTGCCTATATCAGACTGGTACCTGAACTGTATGATAGTTATTCATAAATAAGCTAATGACCTAAAGCTCTTTTATGTATAGCTTGAACCCTAAGGTCTAGAATAATTGAAGCTCTTGGGCATATGTTCTAACATTACAGGCTCAGGGTTATGTACTTGTGTGGACTGTGCTGTAGCAGTTTTTAAAGTTATGAATATTGTTATAATTATGTTGACAGATTTATGCTGCTTCCCACAACAAAGTATAGTCTCACTAAATACTATCACCTGACTCTAACAATTTCTTAATGCTTTATCATGAAATTAATTATGTCCATTTACAAAAACTAATCTCTAATATCTTCGTAATCAATTTACAAAAATTGATCTCTATAAATTGGATTAATCTTCATTTGATCTTACATCTTTATCGAGGCTTTTAACATTTTCCCTCGCACATGTCCATTTCACCTCAAGCACATTTATATTATCTTTTCTGTAACGTATTCATTCATAATCATTTCTTGTCTAGTGTGTCCATTCATCTAATGCAATATTTTCATATATGCTACATTGGGCTTATTCTATTGTTGGTATTTTACCATCCAACATTTCGTCATAATAACATTGTAGGTACTCCGCTTAAATCACAATGATGGTATTGCATCAAGTCACAACGTAATTGCATTAGACATTTTTTTAATCACAAAAAATTTACAACGCAAGACCACAAATGCAATAACCATAATCGCAATTAAAATACCACATAAAACACCCCACCATTTCAAGTACTCTACTTGAATCTTATAGTTTTACATCTTCCACAAAATTTTCATTTGTGTTGTATAATTAACCCAAAATACTTAAATCCGAACTTTTCATATGGCATAATCTCTAATTTTTACCTCTACCCATTGCGATATAGTTTGTCCATCTCATGCTAAATTTATATTTCATATACCCTAGCTTACTTCAATTTATAAGAGAATCATGTAAGTTTATCTCCATGATTCTAACTTCCCTAATTGGTTATTTGTCCGAAGCATGGGACATCAAAAATCCATACAAGAATGCTCATCCACACAATTACTTGTGCATTCAAGTTAAGTAATATATAAATTGTTTTCCCACTGACATGTACTCAAACATATCAGACTCTCATGTCCCATTGTTGTGTATAATGGAGCAGACAGCTCAAATATATAAAAATTCAATTCAATAAATAAAATGGTCTGAAACACCATGACCAGTTAACTAATAAAAATGCTCAACTTAGCTTTGAATTATATCAAAGCCTATATTGTACTTTCCTAACTAACACCCAACAAAGAAAAACTGTTGGAATCCTCAAGTTTCCCTAAGCAATTAATGTCTGCTACTTCTTGGATCTTTTCTTCCCTTGTAATAATTTGATAACTGAAGCCTCAAAACAACCCACAATACATTTACTTATCAGAGACCATTTCTCCATTAGATTGCTTTTTATTCATCTCTGGTATGTCTCCTTTAGGCACAGAAGAAGCTTCTGAAGAAACAGTCACAATATTGTTCTCTTCGGAATGCAATTCTGTTGACTTCCCATTCTCAAGATTTCCTTGGCTATTCTGGGCAAAAGAACCCTCCCCAGTCAATGTCTCTTTCTCACCAGCAATTCCATTCCCAATATTCTTCACTTCTTCTGAAGTCAATAGTCCAGATTTCATTTCCTGGATGCTAGAGTCGTCCTTAACACTTGCAAATGATTCTGCCTGATGATTGATATTCGCACCAACGCTCTCACCTTCAACACAACCACGACCCTTCTTATCTTTACGATGTTTCCTTTTCAAAGATTTCCTTACAAATCGTGATTTCTTCGGCTTTGGAGTATTTGAAGTCTCACCAGCAAGGGCAGCAGATTCACCTGTCCTTTTTTTGCCTGGAAGGACTGTCAACTGTGAATGGACAGACTGGTTTTGGGAAGGTTGGGATGCACTTGTCTGGATAGCTAATAAAGCAGTTCTGGCGGCTTTTATTTCTGCTTCTTTCTTTGTCTTCGCTGCTCCTCCAATATAGAGGATCCCCCCTATGTCAACCGTGCATGTAAACCTTGATGCTCGACCTGGTGTTTCATCCTTTTTGCATACATACATAGGCATTGCGTAATTCATCTTTTGTGCATATTCTTGAAGTAAATTCTTGCACAATCCAGTTTCATGCTGGAAGAAACACCATTAAAACATGGTCATATGAAGCAAATATAAAATAACATGCACAGATGTAATAGACTATAATGCAGAGAACGTGCAAGTCTTTTATGCCTAGAAACAATACATTAAAAAAATACCAAGATAAACTGTGAAATAAAGCTATATGATGTTTAAGTAATACATCAGATTACAATGCATATTTCAAGGTTTGGATAACTGAAGTAGGTGGAAATGTAATGGACAAAGTGTAGCCTACACAGCCATAATAAATTAGCCAGAATATAGACATAATACATATAAGTTGATCGGTGGTTAGTCATCCATAGAAGAGTCAATAAGCATCCAACCCATTCTGTAAAAAATTCTGGCAAATAATTGTGATTTTATAGATTTAAGTGTAGAAAATATGCAACAACAATAATTTCAGCTCATAGTCAAGTAGAATGGATTCTCACTTTAGTTCACGCCTAAACAAGGTCAAACTATTCTAGTGTTGGGTCTCGACCGATTACCCATCTCTTTTGAACCCAATATATAACTTTTACTTGGGTTACATGGTAGATTCATGCTTCATGCACAAGTGGAAAAGGATAAAATGACTTCAACGACACTTGTACAAAAATAACTTTTCACCCCGGGGAATGCAGGGCTCCAGCAATCAATGGTATTTTCTATTCACAAAAATCCCCAAATTCTGAGAAGTATATTTTCTAACAAAAAGAGAACCAAAAGTAAAGAATTATATACAAAAGACAAGAAAATAAACAGAAACATTTATCAGAAGGGCATGTAACATAAATCTCTTTTAGATAATAGAAGAAATTCAATTAAAAGGAACAGCAGGGTACAGAGGCAGAAGGACAACAAGTTGCATCCTCTTATCAGAAGGAAAAAAGAAGAAACAAAGATAAAACATATCAACATGAAAAGTAACCATTAGCTAATCAACATAAGGATGACAAGAAGACATCAATTCATGAGTATAAGGGTCCGTTTGCGAGTAGAGTTTTGGAGGGGAAGGGAAGGCGCCATGAAATACACCTGTGAGATGGCTCTGAAACCTTCCCTTCCTTACCCTCCAAAACCCAACTTGCAAACGAACCCTAAAGGGCTTGCAATTACAGCTGAGATCAGACAGCAAAAATTCACTACTTACAACAGGTTGAGTGATGGATTGATTAACTTCATTAGATTTGGCCAATTCCACCAAAGCAACTTCTGCAGCCGACTGCTCTGCTGCTTTACGGTTGAAAAACCCAGGCAAAGAATCATAGCGAACATCATTCACTATCACTGTCGACCTGAAATAAGGTTCATGGGAAGGTCCCTCCTTCATAGTTTCATAGACCGGAGTCGGAAGTCCCACCTTCTGAGCATACTCCTGCAACCGGCTCTTGAATACATAGCAATTTGAAACCCCTAACATATAACCAAAAAATTGTTCAGTAACAATTAACAAGCATAAATCAAAATTTCAAACGTATGCATCTACCAACTCTATCTTGGCCCCATTTGGATTAAAAATGTGATTTTGGAAAAATAGATTTTCTTACACGTTGAAAAATATAGCTTCTTGAAAAAGCTGACTTTCAGCTTTCTTTTGCAATTTCTGATTCTTCTATAAATGTCCAGCCAAACGAATGTGCAATTGCCAGAACTAGAAATGACTTTTTTACAATCAAAATAATCACTTTTTTTGTGAAAAAAAAGCTTAAACAAAATAGCCCTTAGTCTATCAATTTATCTTTGAATAAAATGATCAACTTGCTACCTGCCATATGAAATTTGAAATTAGGAGTGAAGAAACCTACTTGTTCACTCACTCATTCTCTTACATCTCATCCCCAGTTACAATTATCTTCAACGAAACTTATTTTCTCACTAAAAAACACTTTTTTTGAATACCCATAAAATGAAAGAGATATAATATTATAGAAAAGGGAAAATGGTAAAAAGAAAATCTCCGAAATCAGTGTAAAAGAGAAGGATTGAGTTAAAATTGAAGCATAAAAAGAGAATACCTTGAAAGTGTTGATTAGTAAGCATATTGGGAAGAGTGAGAGAAGAAGAAAGTTGAGTAGTAGTAGTAGTTGTAGTTGGGGGTTCATAAATCAAGTTATGGAGAAGAGAGAGACCAGAAAAAGTGCGTGTGCGAATATATATAGTGTCACGCGTTTTCTTTCATGCGATTCCTTCTTTTTTCTCATCACTTCCATCTCACCGTTCATCCTTCCATTACTAACTTCATACCAATCAAATACTTATTACAATTGTTTTTTTGGTACATATATTTATTATTATTATTATTATTAATAGAAGGATAACTAATGTGACATAAAATATATCACATATTAAATATATTATTGATCAATTACAAACAGATAAAATAATATACTCTTTAGAAAGAAAATGTTCATCCCTAAAATATCAACCCTTATGACTATCAAAAAATATGATTCCCATGAATGCCATGAGAATGAATAATTACAAGAAAAAGATTAATTTCTTCGTCATATAATAAGAAAATACTTTTGAGATTATCACAAAGTTACAAATTTTTATAATAAATATGTTAATATCCTATTGAAATTAAAGTGGCGATTTGCATATTATCCAAACAAAAGTAATACAAATCAATTTTAAATGATGTACTAAAAATATAAAAGAATTTACACGGACTATATGTTTATAAATTGTTTAAGTATTACTTTATATGATTAGATGATGATACTATATAAGTATATAATAACTTGCCCATTGTGTGTACGACCCCAAGGAATATACAGCGGTGGTTGGATATTTTATTTCAATGTAATTTGGTTTTAATATTAGAATTTGGAAGCTTTTAAACATATGTTTTTATTGCAAGTTGTTGGATACCCGTGCATTCGCACGTGTGATAATGTATTTTGCATGAATTTAATTAAACAATGACATTATAATTTGTTAATAAAAATATTATGAAGAGTTACCTCATAAAAGATGATATTTATGTATTCGATAAGTTTGAAAGATGATTTCCAATATTTTCCTGACATGAACTTTGTTTCAAATACATGATTTTTAATTTTAGTGACAACCAATCTTGTATCATTACATAGTCATTCATACTGGTCTGAATTTCACAATAGCATTATTAGAGTTTCAATTTTCAACTTAAACTTACGATTGGAAAGACCGAATATTGTAAATTAGTTTAAAAATTCACAAGTTAGTATATTGAATGTTTTACTTCATTAGTTTTAGACATATTAACTAAATCTGAACTCAGGTGTTCATTTCTCTAACTTAGTCATATGTTAGAATATTTATTAGTATTAATTTAATAAATCTATTATGTCAAACCTAATGAAAATTTGAAGACAACTAAAAAAATCACTTGGAATTTTACTTACAACATATTTATTAATTTAGTATATATGTAGATGCAAGTATTGTTGTAGATTGTAGAAATTGTTCATCTTTATAGTGATGTTGTAGGTTTGATCAACAATTGCACAAGTTGCTCTACCTTAACTTTATGTAAGCCAAAATAGTAGAATAATTAAATATAATATAATTCATAATCAACAATTTCAAGTAATAATTGAATGAGATAAATAACGTTGTTGAAATATGCAACTGAAATTTGATATTTGTTGATATGTCTACACTAAAATTGCAAGATGTGAAATAGAACTTTAAAAAATCACCAAGTTGTGATTTATTTTTTAATATTTAGGTTGATAAAGATCAGAAAAATATCTATTAAAAATCAAAACAGAAGCACTTGTGAATTGAACACAAACAACTAAGATCAGGAAGCAAACATTGACTTCTTCCTAACATAAGATTGAGAGGAAGAAGAAAAAGTTTGATCATCTAATCCATTTCAATAGTATCATTAAATTATAACCAACTACATAAATATGAAAATATTAAGCTTCACCACCACAAAACATTAAAAAGATAAATCATAATTTCATAATGGCAGAACCCTTTAATCTAATGTAGTTTTTTTTATGAACTTTAAGGTCAATTTTAATGTCTCAAGGTAAAACTTATTATTCCGACACAATATAAATTAGTAAGTACATGTTCCTTTACTTTATTAATCATTCTTGCATTCTTCATATCTTATTGCAGCTAGTTATAGTAGAGTCTCCATAAATTCTAAATTCATTTTTGTCACATGTATAGCCTCTCATGTTTCACAAATCATTACCGATTTTTTTCATGGATTGGAATGCCTTTGTCCTATATTTTTTTTTTTAAAATAGCAAAATCTTTGTTTTGTTTGAAGATCACTTGTATCTCACACTCAAAATAACAACTTTTATCTTTGGTGGTATTAAGTTTAGAGGTGTCCTTTGTATTTTTCATGGCTATTACACATGTGACTTTAACATTTTCTTCTCTGAGATGAGAATCTATAAACAAAAGATAAAGAAATATGCACATTTTAAAATTATTGAAACTGTAATAATAATAAAAGAGAAGTACAATTGCATTAAATGATGTGTTATGTGATAAACCCTGAAAATGTGTGATATCATTGGCATGCTAGAAATTTTAAAAACTATTAACACTATGGTAATGACATAGAAGTACAATTGTAATAAATGAAGCATTGTTATATCATAGAAATAATATATTAGAATGATCAAAATGTCCTCACAACTGATCATTATCAAGTTATGTGAGTGTCTAATATATGAATGGTATCTCACTAATTTATGGGTGTCCTTTGTATTTTTTCATGGCTATTCAACATGTGACTTTAGTAACATTTTTTGCTGTAGTTAGAATACTAAAAAACAAAAGATAAATAAATATACACATTCAATGATAGAGAAAAACAGAAAATAGAAGAAAATGATTATAGTAGTTGGAGGAAGATATTTTTGGATATCATTATGTTTATTTTTCCAATGCCATGAAAAATGATGATTGTTGATCTGCAACAAATATAAAACAAATTAATGAATAATGTAGGCACAGAAGGTTGAGTGTGAAAGGAGACAAACACGTTACATGAAAAGTAATAATGTTAAAGTACTTACTTTAGCAGGTTTTTAGGGAAATCATTATTGATGGCTCTATTTCATTTCAGCAGAGTAGGTAAGTTTGAAAACATAAAAGGTACAGGCTCAATTCATAGCTACCAATGTCTCATGGTTACCTTTTCAATAAACTGAACCAAATAAGCTTTTGAGACAAAGACATAATAAAGATGCATACCCAAAATACAACCAAGAAAGTTGAAATAAAGTATAATGATAAATCATTCAAAAAAATGTTATCTTCAACTCAACTCATACACATAATACAAAAACTGGATAATGAATGTAATAAAGTACAAATAAGAGATGCATACATACATGTATATGTATATATATACATAGTATATGTATTGTATATTATACTTTAACTTGAATATATATGCTTAGTACAAAAATACAAAAACATATAACTGATTGAAACACAAGATATCATATAATGAGGTGTTAATAATAGCATGAGATTTAAGTAAAGTAGAAACAATCATTTGCAATAATAAAGTAAAAAAATCAACACATACACATTATATAAAAACTGGTTAATAAATAATTGAATTAAAAGATTAATTCAAGTTATTTATATCATATTTTAGCTTTTCTAAACTTAAATTGAATCTTCCTTTTCATAGTCGATTTTCTTATCTAACAATGAGATTAACTTATCTAAAAATTTAAATTGAATTATTTAAACTTAAAACATAGTTAATTTAAAAATAAGTATTCTTTAAAAAATGAATAAAATGGTAATTATATTTCAAGTAGATGATCAGGTTCATTATTTAGATTAATAATGAAGTAAAGATTTATCAAGATGGAAACAAAAGTGAGGGTCACCAACAACATATAAGCTCCCAAAGATTCACTAAAGATTTAGACTTTCTTATTTGAAGATTTCAAATTTCTTCTATAAAATAAAAAATTCCAAGTTTCATCTATAATATCAAAAATTTCAACTTTCTTCTACAATCTTTTTCTATAAAGATTCTAACTTTCTTCAATATTATTCAAAATTCCAACTTTCTTCTATAAAGATACAAACTTTTTTCTATAAAGATTAAAACTTTCTTCTATGATATCAAAATTTCCAACTTTCTTATACAAAGATTCAAACTTCGGATAAAGACTATCCACCCGGTTAATCAATTTTTTTTTTTGTGTAAAATGGAAAGGAAGAGAGAAAAAACATGTGATGAAGATATAAGAAACATTGGAAGTGTGATGAAGATGAAAAAAAACGTGTGATTAGAAGATGCAGACTAAAATGCATAAAATGAAGACAAACAAACTTGCAAATATGAATAAGCTTAAAAGGAAAGATTATACCTTTGAGCGAAGAACCCAATGGTGTGTTGAGAAAAAAATCGTACCTGTCAAAAAATGTAGAAGAAAAAATGGTGAGTCTCAATATTTGAAAAATAGAGAAAGGAGGAGGTTCAATGAGGAAGAGAAAAGAATGTTGAAAATTTAGTGAAGAAGAAAGAAAGAGAGATAAGGATACGGAGAAAGAGAAAGATGGAAATGATAAGATTGAAGAAATGAATGAAGGTAAAGCTCATGTCTTTTCAACTTCAATTTCTCTCTCACCAAAATACATTTCAAAACAAATAAAAAAATCATTACAAATATACCCTTTAAAATCCAAGTGTCAATGAAAGTGAGTGTCTATTTCAGTAATTACATCAGCCTATTCCATTCTTATTAAGATAGTAGATTTTATCCAATGTTTTTGTTGATACTGTGATTAGAATTTAATGTTATTTAATCCTTCTGATTTACCAACAACATGTTAGTCTAATAGTATAAGATTCTATTAGTTCCATAATATGACTTAAATGTCAATTTCTCGACTTCTAATAGTAACATTTATTGGGAGGGATAACTATGCATTCAAAAAATGATTAATTCTCTACCAAAAAAATATGAGAGAGAACCATTAATAGTACCCAAAAATTCTAATATATTCTTTTAGAGTTAATAGTTAATTTGGTCTCCAAAATGTCACATTATAACCAAATTAGTCTTTCAGCAAAATTTGGCTTCATAATAATCAATACAATATTACATTTGTCACCAACTTACTCTTTTAAAACAAAAAAAAATTTTTGTACAAATTTTAAAAAGCAATTGCTACCATATGAGTCATTTAAATATTAAACTTGTAAATAACTTAGTCTTCAAAAGAAATTTGTCCCACTCAAATATTAAATTTGATACTATATTACCCCTTAAAGATTAAATTACAAGAAACTAATTTGATGTTAAGTTTAATCTATCAGAGACTAATTTTGTGGAAAGTTTAGTTATAAGACTTTAGTGATAAAAGATGCGTAAACGACTTAGTTGGTGGCAGTGAATATTTATATAGCCACAAATTGTATACATCTTTTTATCTTTTTCATAGTTGAATAACTTCTATTCAAGATTGAGTTTTTAGATTCGCCATTTGGAAGCATTTTTTGTTTCCCACATCTATCCTCGCACTTGAGGCAATCCTGTCTGAGTCGGGAACATTTATAAGTAAGTGGGGCTAATTCTTTCAACGGACATTTTTTCCACCTACAAGACTCGAACTCGGGTTTTTGCTTAAAGGGAATCAAACATATACCACTTGAATCAACGGCCGTTGAAGCATTTAGAAGCAGGTTTAGGCATGAATATGATAGTTAAAAAAATGAGATATGTTTCACAATTAGGTGGTTGGTAGTGTAATGAAAAATAAATCAAAAGAGCTCGATGGAGTTTTTACATTCCAAAATTATGTGTGTACACAAGCTTTTGATATTTTGGAAAATAAAGCGAGACCAAGTGTTACATGAAAAACCAAAGACACCAAAGAAATGGAGAACTAAGTAATGTGAATAAAGTAGGGTGAAGATCATTTCCAAAGGAAATATACAAAAACAAAAATAAGAAAATAATATGATGTCACACTTTTATCTAATAATAGTAAAACTGTATCGCATTGGCTAGTATAACTGATGAATCACACCTCTAACCAATTCGCTATGAATGTTGGACCGAATATGTAATAGAACCGGCCAAAACAGGTGAACCTGTAGAATTGGTGCTAAACTGGCTGGTTCATGCATATATTTTTTTAATGAAACATGGCCAAAACGGTGCCGTTTACAATGCAAATTACACCCAAAACAACCAAACCCATTTTCATGAGTTCAATCTCTCACAAATTCCCTTTCTTCTCCTTTGAGTCTCTCACACATCCTTTATTCTCCGTTCAGTCCCCTTTCTTCTCCATTATAAGTTATTGTTTATAAGGTACTACATTCTAATTTACTGCATTATAAGTTATTGTTTCTAATTGAGTAATTTAGGTAACATGTAGTTACTGTTTCTAACTTAGTTCATTATAGGACGCATTATAACATTTAGCTATTGTTTTTAATTTAATGCATTCTAAGAAGAATGATATAAGAAACATTATAACATTCAGGTACTTATGCATTGATATTTATGTTTGCCATTTAGACTTTCCATTTGTTGAAATTATTTGTCTATGGGAATATTTAGTAGATTATGAAAATGAATTATAAATTTGAGTATTATATTTGTAAATTTTTGTTGCAAGTTTATATATATATAAGTATGTCTTTCTGGTATAACCAATATGTAGTTTAATTATTGAACCATCGGTTGAACCAATAAACTAGTATACTAGTATTTTGATCGGTTTGATGACTGATCCAATTTTAATAACATTGTTTTTATCATTTAAATGCAAAAAGGAAAACCAATAATTATGATTATTTTCCAATAAAGACACATGACTCCTCATAGGCCAAGGGCACCTTAGATTACTACAAGAGTAACAGACCTAACCTGCCCATATAACCACCTCAAATTATTGAGGATGTTAAAACTAGAAGAAGAAGTCCTTCATCCAATTAATCACACTCAAGGAGATGAAGATCAAAGAAGCTGAAACTCTTCTCTTATGTTTGACCTAATTTTTGTTTTTATGTTAGAGGTTCACTATGCTTTCTTTTTATTATTGGCTTGTTAGTTGGGTTTAGTTGTTATTTATATTTTCCTCAACTAACTTAAGTTGTTATAAATAGCTATTATTGCATAACACTCTTTTAATCAATGAAAACAAAAACATATTATTCATATCTTTTTCATCTTCAAGTATTTTCTCTAAAATTCTGCACACTATAAAAAATGGGATACCATGTTTAACATGGTATTAGAACAAATCTCTGGATAATATCATATCCCTCTTGCTTCTTCACTTCCGCTGCAATAAGGTCATCTTTGTTGAATTCTTTCTTTCTTTGATATTATACTCCTTCTTTTCTTCTTACACTCATCTCACACTCAAATCACCACTGAGAATTGTTAAAAATGGAGAATCAAGCAATCCAATATATCAACCCTCTTCAAGATCCAACTTCCCCATTCTTCATGAACCATAATGAGAACCCTGGAGTTAGCATCGTCTCTAAAACTCTTAATGGTGATAATTACCATTCTTGGTCCCGTGCCATGGCCATGTCTATAAAATCGAAGAACAAGCTCCAATTTATAAATGGTTATCTACCAAAACCTTCCACCGACGATCCAAGCTTCATCTACTAGGACAGATGCAACACACTAGTGGTCTATGGTTGATTCAATCAATTGATGCTTCTGTTTCCCAAAGTATCTTGTGGATGGAAACTGCATTTCAGATACGGGAAGATCTTCGTGAAAGATACTACCAAGGTGATATTTTTCGCATAACAGAACTTCTTGCACAAATATACACCTATAGACAAGGTAATCTCAGTATAGGAACCTACTATAATCATATAAAGGGTTTATGGGAAGAATTGGATAACTTTAGGCCAATTCCTTCTTGCACATTTATACACAAATGCATATGCAGTCTTGTTCCCAATATTAAAGGATATAGATAGAGTGACTATGTTCTTTGTTTTCCTCATGGGACTTAATGATCAATATGAGGGGGTAAGATCACAAATTATGTTAATGGAGCCTTTACCCTCTATCAATAAGGCATTTGCTCTTCTAACAAGACAAGAAAGATACATTAACTCTCATTATAGTGATCCCAAGATCCTTATGAATACTGCTGAGAATTCACATAACATCAATGAGTATGGAACAAACTTCAAGAACAATAGAGGAAGATGTAGGGGAAGAAATTATCAGAATCCAATAGGAAGAGGCTTAGGAAGGAATCAAGGAGGTAGAGGAACCAAGATGTGCACACACTACCACAAATCAGGGCACACAGTTGATCAGTGTTTCATGAAACATGGTTTTCCCCCACCTGGAAATTTCAAGAACTACCATGTTAACAACTTGACTACATTTGAGGAAGAAATGTGCAATGTTGAGAATCAGATAGAAGCAAGAGAACAACCTAGCTTCAATAAGGGTGATACACAAGTCTCTGGAGTCAATATCACTCTTCAACAACACCAAACAATACTATCTATATTGCAACAACTTGCATCAAGAACTATCCACAACACAAACCAATTCAGCACACAACCTGCTGAAACAAATGACAAAGGTAAAAAGTATACATTAAATTTTAGGGCAAAGAGTCTTGACTAGTACCTTGATACAGGGGCCATTGACCATCTGTGCAACACCCTTTCGCACTTCCAAACATACAAAAGGATCAAACTAGTGTATGTAACCCTGCCCAATGGCAATCAGATTTCCACCACAATCTCAGGGAGTATCATTTTTTCTTCCAACTTATATCTAAGTGATGTCTTGTATATACCATGCTTTAACTTCAATTTGATTTCCATCTCAAAACTGATTCTTTCTATCCCATGTTAACTAACTTTCTCCAAAAACTGTTATTGTATTCAGGATCTCCCATCATTGAAGATGATTGGTGCAGCTGAATTGAGAAATGGTTTTGTAAAAACTTTACCAACATTGTGTACAACAGTTTACAATAAGAAAGTTGATGTTTTTACTGCATATGATGATAGCATATGGCATGTTAGATTAAGGCATCCTTCACATGATAAAATGATTGTTATGCAAACTATATTTCCTTCTATTAAGTGCAATAAAACCATGAACCCTTGTCATGTATGCCACCTTGCTAAACAAAAGAAATTACTATATAATGTCAGCATCTCTAAATCTGCAAACCTATTTGATTTGATTCGCATAGACATATGAGACCCTTCTATATCCCTAATACTTCTGGTCATAAATATTTCTTGACCATTGTGGATGACAAATCAAGATTCACTTGGTTGTATTTCATGAAACTCAAATCAGAAGTTCCTGATTTAATCAAGAGTTTCAATTCCCTTGTGATCACTCAATTTGGATTGGGGATAAAAAACATGAGAACTGATAATGGGAAAGAATTTTCCCTCCATCAATTCTATGCACAACATGATATTCAACACCAAACTAGTTGTGTTGAAGCACCCCAACAAAATGGGGTGGTTGAAAGAAAGCACCAACATTTATTAGGTGTTGCTAGATCCTTAGTATTTCAGTCCAATTTACCCCACTATTTTTGGAATTTTGCCTTGGCCCATGTTGTATACTTGATAAACAGGCAACCTAGTAATAAGCTATCTAGTGAGAGTTCTTATAAGGTCTTGTATGGAAAATTGCCTCACATATCTCACCTAAAGGCTTTTGGCTGTTAGTGCTATGCCACTACCAATTCTTCCCATAGGAGAAAACTAGATCATAGGGCCAAGAAGGGTGTATTCCTTGGACTGAAAAAAGGTGTAAAAGGATATGTCATATTTGACACCAATACTCATGAGATCTTTATATCCGGAAACATAACTTTTTATGAGCATATCTTTCCTTTTAATGAGATCACCCACACTGAAAGGGAGTCTAATTTCACCCTGTCTGTTGAGAACTCCACAAACTGGAACTGCTATGACACCAACAACCAACCTAACTTATCAATATGCAATGAGATCCCCTTTTCATCTAATATTAGATTAGGATTAGGAAGCCAAAATATACATGATCTTGCACCTAGATTCTCTCCGGAAATTGCCACTAACATACAAATTGAGGATAATATTGCTAATCATACTCCTGGGAGGTCTCTTAGGACCAAACATAAACCTCAATATTTATAGGATTATCACTGTGCATTAACCACATCTATTTTTCATCCAGTCTCACCAAGATCTTCAAATGTAAGGTATCCTATATCTAATAGTCTATCATATAATCAATTGTCAAGCACTCACAAACACTTTTCTCTTAGCATATCCTCTAATACTGAACTAGATAGCTACGCTGAGGCAATCAAGCATGTTTGTTGGCAAAGAGCTATCCAAGATGAGCTAGATGCTCTTAAAGCCAACAAAACTTGTTTAACTAATCTCCCTAGCACTAAGAAGGCCATAGGATTTAAGTGAGTTTTCAAACTTAAATACAAATCTGATGAGTCCATAGAAAGGCACAAGGCAAGACTTGTTGCCAAAGGCTTTTCCCAAACATGAGGCCTTGACTACATGGAGACCTTTAGTCCCATTATCAAGATGACCACTATTTGGGTCATTTTAGCTCTAGTTGTTGCTAAGAATTGACATCTTCACCAATTAGATATAATTACTACATTCGTACATGGTGACTTGAAAGAAAATGTCTACATGAAAATCCCCCCATGGTCTCATTGTTAATCACCCTGGAATGGTTTGTAAGCTCCAAAAATCTCTATATGGACTCAAGCAATCTAGCAGACAGTGGCATAAAAAATTAACTAGCACACTGCTCCAAACAGGTTATATCAAATCCTCTGCAGAATATTCTCTATTTACTAAATTAAATTCTTCTACTTCTACTGCTATATTAGTATATGTAGATGACCTCATTCTAGCAGGAAATATCATGACTGGAATTAACAATGTCAAGGAAACCCTCAACTCAAATGTCAGCATAAAGGATCTAGGACAATTAAAATACTTCCTAGGCATCGAGCTAGTAAGATCTGCAACAAGTATATTATTCTACCAAACGAAATATGCTCTTGATCTCTTAGAGGAAACAGGGATGCTTGCATCAAAACCTAGTTCTACTCTAATGGACTATACAAAGCAACTAATAGGCATTGAATCAGGTACACCTCTCACCAATCCTAGCATTTATAGGAGACTCATGGGTAAGCTCCTATATTTAACACATACTAGGCTTGATATCAGTTTTTCTGTTAGCCATCTCAGTCAATTTTTATCCAAACCCACTGATAAACACTTTGAGGGAGCCAAAAGGATTTTACGATATATCAAAGGTTCCATCAGTATTGGTATTTTTATGCCTACAGTTTCTAACTTCAAACTAAAAGGATATACAAATTCAGACTGGGCAGGATGTCCTGACTCTAGAAAGTCTGTTTTTGCTTACTGTTTTTACTTAGGCAATTCTCTCATTTCATGGAAAAGCAAGAAACAACAAGTTGTTGCAAGATCCTCAACAGAAGCATAGTATAGGAAAATAACATTAGGTGCTTGTGAGGCTCAATGGTTAATCTACTTGATACACGATTTGCAGATTGATCATCCTCAACCAATAACTCTCTACTGCGATAATCAATCGACCATCCACATAGCTTTGAATCCTGTATTCCACGAGAGAACAAAACACATAGAAGTTGATGGCCACATGGTTAGGGAGAAGATTCAGAATGGCTTGTTGCATCTCCTTTCTATTCCTATTGACTCTCAAAATGCAGACATCTTAACCAAGGCTCTATCTCCCCATTTGTTCCATAATTTGCTTTCCAAGCTTAGAATGCTTGATATCCACATCCCAGCTTGTGGGGGCCTGTTAAAACTAGAAGAAGTCCTTCATTCAATTAATCACACTCAACGAGATGAAGATCAAAGAAGCTGAAATTCTTCTCTTATGTTTGGACCTAATTTTTGTTTTTCTGTTAGAGGCCCACTATGCTTTCTTTCTATTATTGGCTTGTTAGTTGGGTTTAGTTGTTATTTTTGTTTTCCCCAACTAACTTAAGTTGCTATAAATAGCCATTGTATAACATTCTTTTAATCAATGAAAACAAAAACATATTATTCATATCTTCTTCTTCATGTATTCTCTCTGAAATTTTGCACACTACAGAAATGAGATACCATGTTTAACAGAGGAGGAATATGAAACTGGTTAAAGCCTTAGTTGTATAAGAAATCATTGCATATATAATGCCTAGGATGCTTAACTAAGTATACCATCACTTCTTCAATATCTACATTATATTACTGATTAGCATGCACTGACTTTCATTCAGGATAAATCATCATATTGAAAATTACACTCAATGAAGCACACAGTAATGCTACTACTGTTTTGAGGAAGGATTTAATATATATACACTGATGTAGATGTTTTTTACACTGTCAGTCAATCATCCATTATTGATTTATTAATCATCATTGTCTCTCAAACAAAAGTAATACAAATGAATTGTGGATGATATGCTGACAGTGTAAAAAACTTTACACTGTCAGTGCATAGATTTTAAACTCATTGAGGAAATATATATGGTGGAATCAGGTTGAAATGTTTTTGCATAAATGATGAGGTGCTATGCTTCCAGTTTATTAAGCTAACCTATGTGTTATAGGCTTTTTCTTTCGTTAATTAAACTAAAGGACCTTGAACATGGTCTCTACTTTCCTTGATTTATTATGCCTATCATGCATAATACCCATAAACCATACTGACTAAGATTTTTGCTCATAAAATATGTTGCCCATGAAAGTGTGTATCAGCTGGTCTACTAAGTTTGTTGGCAATCATGTCTAAGCCGATAACGTCCACATGTATATGAGATTAACTCTCCCAGCGAGTATTTTTTTCATCCAAATGTATGTTTTGACTCTGAAGATTTGGTCTATGAGCACCCTGGTATGTGATGTGAGCATTAATTGCTAGAATACAGCGGTGCCTAACAGTCTTAATTGCACTTAAGATGCTAGGGCCTCTTGCAAAACTTTGAAGAAAAAGATCAAGTGCCAATTGGCTTGTAGATAAATGAACAAAGTAGTATAGTATAATGAATTAATGATTGAGTAGAAGGATTGCAAGGTTATCATTTACCACAAACGCTGAACTACTATAATTATTTTTCTTATGACGAAAATAGAATTTATTGAAAAGTGTAATACAAATAATCATCACTCATGATAGTGTAATTTGTATTTTTATCATTCACGTATTTTTATTTTCACACCAAAAATCAATAATCATGTTTCAGTTTTTTTTTTCATATTCGTCTAATAGCTGTTACATGATATAATTTAATTTTCTCTTTCATATTTTATACTTAACCATTTTTAATTTCTATAAAAAAATATTATCATATGTAATCACCACTAACATATTAATCACTATCTCACCTTACTTTGACATTTAAAATAAATAAAAAAAGAAATAATATAAAGTACACCAAATATAAATTTAATTTAATAAAAAAAATTCTGATTTACTAAAATAAAATATATAAAACTTAAATATTTAATATCAGAAAGTAAAAATATGGTAGACAGATACGAAATGTTTGTCGTCACATTAGTTCTTATATAAACAATTGTGTTAACGAAAGATATATCCTTATAATATGAGAATTTAGCAGAGTTTTACATCATTATTCTATCAACTCATCCTTTTAATACTAATAATATCTATCCTCTTAAAAATATATTAGTCATCCACCATGGATCCATCTTTAATATATATATATATATATAGACAATTTTCTTAGGTACAATATATAGTTGGGAAATTCAAATCAATACTGGAATGTTAGAGTTAACTGGGTTCTGGGTAGGTGGGGAGGGGACAGGGTTCATTAAATGGTGGTTAGCATGACCATGACATGCATCACAATATGGGTATTTCATCATTTTCGATTAGTTAGTAGTTAAGTTACTATTCAGTTTTGTTTCATAAATATGAACATGGATAAAAACTGGTATGAACTGTGGAAACGATGCACCAAGAGGCCTACATACATATACCAACCAGATTTTTGGTATATCTAATACCATCAATGATTAAGGAATTACTCCTTTTTTGAATATATAATTATTATATTCTAACAAAATGTTGTTCTAAAGAATATAATATTTGATCTAATGAGATACTTAAAGATTCAATAGATAAGACAAATTTAATTAAAGGGTCCCCATTTTTCTTTTACAATATTTTCTACAAATTTTTAATTGGTCCTTACTACTTATCTAATTTGTGGAATTTAATTCATTTCCATATTTGATGAGACAACTATGTATCAAAAAATGATTAATTAGTTATTAATGATACATTTTATTAACACACAAAATAATACATTATATATTATTTACTAGAGTTGTAATAGTTTGGTTCAACTTGATTTTAGGAAAACATTGGACTTAATCATGTGATTTTATCAAGTGTCTGAAGTTAATTTTCCTCATTGTAACATGTGTCTAATAATTGCAATTTTCATTGACTGCAATTTGCACTGATTTATTAGAAAGTCTAGAGGAGGAATTGTAAACTACTTTTTAAAAAGGATGAATCACTTTTGCATATTTAGATTTTTATATATATATATATATATATATATTGGAATCCACTTTCACAATTCTTTAAACATGTGAAACATTAGAATTAAAAGTAAGTTACTCATTACAAGATAGTCCTATACATAAATTTTAAATTTTTATAGTTCTCAAACAAGATCAAACGTTGCATATTTTATCTACTGCCAAGAATATCCCCTGACACATTCTCTCATTCATGGAAGTCGTGTTTTTCATCTATGACTTTCACTTTTTTTAGAAGTCGTGTTCATTGTACATTAGTAACAAAAATATTGTGTAGTGGTTCTTTGTTTTCATGGGAACCTAGAGATTCATGGTTCAACACTCACTCATTACTTAATTTTATTTTTTTATAACTTTGACATATATTTTTATTACTAATATACAATGAAAGTCGTGTATAGGGTATACGACTTCTAAAAAAAATAGAAGTCGTGGATGAGAAACACAACTTACATGGAGGAGAGATAATGTGTTAGGAAAGTCGCATTCCTGGTCCACGACTTCCACAAAGTCGTGAATCACATCTACGAGTTTCCTAAAACCTACATTACTTCCGCATATGTATGAATGTCATTACTAATAATTGTCGCTTTCAATAATCAAACACTTTGACATTTACCTTTTCTAGAAATTTAACAGAACCTTACGCCAACCGAACATCATCATGTCGATCACATCTCACAACTAATTAGCTTGCTATCCAATAATGTTTCCGTATAAATATAACTCTACTCCAATACTTCATCCTTCACACACTCACACATACACTTTCTCTCTTTAACTCACCTTCTAAAATGGCTCCAATACCCAATTCGGAAACTCCCTTCCAAAACTCAATAATCTCAACGGTGGTTCCAGCCACACCTCGAGAAGACCAAAACGGTGCGTTTCATCTCACCTCCATGGACCTTCTCATGAAGCTCCATTACATACGACCCGTTTATTTCTTCACTGCTGAAGCGGTTCAAGGGCTTTCTATCTCTGACTTGAAGAAACCAATGTTCACATTGCTTGATATGTATTCACACGTTTCGGGTCGGATTAGGAGATCCGAATCTGGTTTCCCGTTTATTAAGTGTAACGATGCTGGTGTCAGAATAGCGGAATCGCGATGTGAGATAACGTTACGGGAATGGTTTCATGAAAACGGAGTTTACTCCGTTCATGGCTTGGTTCATGATCATGTTCTTGGACCTCATCTTAGTTTCTCTCCTCTCGTTTTCGTTAAGGTATGTTATTATCATACTATGAACATAGATGTTATATTTTCATTAGTACATCGTATAAAATGGAACAGGGATCTTATGTTTCAAGAGGATGATATCTCCATGTCTCTGTCCAATGGAATATGATCAAATAATATAACAATATTACTTTATAATTTTTTCTCTAAATAAAATAACACATTTTGATTGGTCTAGGAACCAACGAGAATAGAAGATTTTCATCTATATGAAATGTGATAAAATCTGGGACAATACTCTTAATGATAGTAGTAATAGACTTTACAAAACATTATTCGTTAAGATAATAAAATATCTTTTGGTATAAGGAAATAATTTATCTACTATTGCTAGTAAAAGTATAACAAGTGTCATCTTTAATAATTTTCTATAAAGATGTTTCTCAAACTAAAAAAATAATATACATGTCATGTTTTTGTTATTATGAGGAGATAAATTATCTCTTAGTATTCATTCGTTAATCAACAATATGTTGATCTAGTTGTATAATAGTTCACTAGTTCTCCAGGATGACAAAAAAGTCAATAACTATCCATTCATGAGAATGCGATACATGTGAGATACAATCTTGATAATTCCAAAAAAAAAAAACATTATCCGTTGATATTGATATTTAAAATAATTGATTGTTAAGAAATTAGATTGCATTCATACGGACTTATTGAATGCAATAAATGATTGAAATTATGGATGAATCAGCAAATTTGTGCATTTTGATTTCTAATGTAATATTCTACAGATCTATCCATAGAGTAGTTAACAGTTCTAATGGCTTTTAAACCATAAAGGCATATACCAAGTAAACAAAACTCTAACTTTTTTATCAATGTTATTATTAATTAAATCACTCGTCCCAGAGGAAAAACAGTCCAACTAATTATATACCCTTGTTGAAGAATTTGAATTATTGCATAACTTTGTAATTAATACGACACTAACTAAAAAAGTATTATTGTAGAACTTTTGTCTTATTACCGAGTTAGATTCTTATAAAGTTAAATTTTAATGGTAACTTTTAATTCTATATATAGACATCTAAGATTCTGAAATGTATTGGTAGTAGAAAGAGGCAAAGTGGGGTATGCATGGTATACTGATAAGATCCTGAAGACAACTGTATGATTGATATGAATGCTGAAGTAAGAATTTGGCAAATATCACATTATAACATATAAATATAACATATAATAATACTTTTATCTTTTTATTTACTATAAAGTCATTTTTTTATCATTCAAAATATGAAGAAAAACAATCATTTATTTCTTTATTAATGGAGATGATCATTCTTCTTAATGTTGTTAACAAAATTTAATGCCAAGACCTAGCGTTGAAAAGATAGCTGAACAATCTTTCTCACACGTACACAGGCATTAAAAACATGTTGCTACAATGCTAACTCCCTTAAATTATAAAGAGTTTTTATATAGTTAGTATATTATTTATCATCTATTATTATCTATCATCATTGACTCTTAAATTAAGTTAATAAAAATGAATAATAAATGATACATTGAGTGTACATAAATCTTTATACTATCAATATATTGATATTACACTCAATTATACCATTTGGTAACATATGATAGGTTTGAGATATGAGGACAAAAAAAAATTTTGGGGCAGAGGATCTGGTTCATTTATAACACCTTCCTTGTAGATATGTAATGAACACCGTCCTTGTAGATGTGTTTCATATTTTATTCAGCAACATTTATATATCCTTCATCAAGATAATCATCAAATTAAAGCATTTTATACCAAATATTGGTTCCTAATGGCATTTGAGCAACTTCCAATAATCACTGCATACCCATGTCAGCAATGACCCATTCTGTTTATCTGTTGATAAGGAATTAAGAAGATTGGGTGATAGATTGAAATTTGAAGTGTCAAATTAATATCACCTGTGCTTAAATATTATTTTACCTAGTATCAGTGACAAAGGTTATAAGAATAATTTAAATACAATATCATATTGTTTTGTTTTGTTTTGTTTTCAGTTCACTTGGTTCAAATGTGGAGGACTTTGTGTAGGACTAAGCTGGGCTCATATCCTTGGAGATGCATTTTCAGCTTTCAACTTCATCACCAAATGGAGTCAGATACTAGTTGGTCACACACCACCAAAATCTCTTCACACACCAAATATCAAAGAACCTAAATTTCCACCAAGTTACAATATTTATGAGAACCCCATTTCCATTAAAAAGGCCACAGTTGTAGGAGAATACTGGCTTGGTGCTAATAATATTGATGTGGCTACACACTCTTTTCACTTCACTTTCAAACAACTTCAACATTTGGTAACATCTACATCAAATCAAAGCCAAATCACTATCACTTCCAAGAACACCTCTTATTTTGAAATTATATCAGCTATGCTAATGAAATCTATAGCACACATAAAGGGAGAATTTGGAACCAAGGTTCTGACAATATGTACAAATAATAACTCTAACCATGATGAAAATGAGTTTCCCAACAATGGTTTGGTGTTAAGTAGAATTGAAGCAGATTTGGAAGCTGATATATCAGAATTGGCTAAGCTGATTTCAGAGAAAAAGATGGTTGAGAACCATATAATGGAAAAGTTGATAGAAAAAGATGAAGGGAAAGAAGATTATATAGTTTATGGAGCAAACTTGACATTTGTAGATTTGGAAGAAGCTGAGATTTATGAGGTGAAGTTGAATGGACATAAACCAATTATGGCTAATTGCACCATTCATGGTGTGGGTGATGAAGGGGTTGTTTTGGTGCTTCCAGCACCTGAAGATATTGATGATGGTGATGGTGGTGGTGGTAATGGAAGAATTGTAACAGTTTCTTTGCCTGAGAAAGAACTTAACCAGCTGAAAGATAAGATAGGAAAAGAGTGGAGTATTGTTTGAGAGATAATTGTGACACTGTTGATTTCATTGTTATGATTTTTTCAAACCATATCTGTTCTTGTTTTTGGATTGTTTTTCATCTCTCTGCTTTGCTTATTTGTTATGTCTACTATCATTAAATCAATTGTCACAAATTGTGTACTAAATCACCTCATAATTCATGTAATAGACCAGAAGGTGTTACAAATATATTAAAGGTGAATGTTCAAAAACCAGAAGAAAAAAATCAAGGATGTATACATTAATGTTTCTTTCTATTTCTTAATGTTTTTTTATTAACTTATTTTCCTCTCTATTGATTATATTGATGTTTGCAACTTCATGTAATCATATCAGGAACTTGAGAAGAACATAGATGTGAATGAAGTGTTTCTCTTTTTTCTACATTTTCCTCATACCCTTGTTCATAACTATTTCTTGACCATGGTTGATTATTTAACTAGTCATCTTTTACAATCTTTTATTGCTCAATGAACTAAATTTAACACCATCTATTAGGCATCAATTAGAATTTCTAATGTCCCTTCCATAGATTGATATGAACAGAAAGATTTAATGTCTCAAATATTGTCTTCAAATAGCATTTTTTTGTCTTTTAGGTAAGAAATTAATCTTTTGATATTTGTGATTTCTTCTCATCTCTCAACTCTCAACTGTCGTTCACATGAATCGAACTCTTGACAACTAGACCAATACATTATTGGTATCTATCAACAAAATTGTATTGTTGTGAGGAGTACCAACATTTATAATTTATTTACTAAATAAATTATAATGTTCCTTGATCCTCATTGTTTCCGTCGAAACTACCACTACATGCATTTATGGTACTATTACTCATGTTCACTTAATAAATTGTTTACTTCTTCTACACTATCAACCTTATGACATAATGACCTTAGAGTAGAACAAAAGAAGGGCAATCGCTTATAGTTGGCAAATGCACTTCAAGATGGCATTTTGTGAACCTTAGGAATATAATTATGTACTAGATTTTATGCATTTTATCAATAGAACCAAAAATAATATTTAAGATTAGGAACAAAGTTAAACAATCTAATCCACTAACATGAATGGAACATAATGGACAACTATCATATATAAATCATGAAACAAATCTGAGTCTCATATTTTAATATTAGACTCTTAAATATAAGAAAAGATATCAACCGAAACAAAAATACTTCTATCTTGATAGACTCAACAACAACATCATCTTTTCCATCAATATATAATAAACAAGGCTAACACCGAAGAGATCTATAAAAAATGAATAAGATAAATACTAAACCACAATATCTTCGTCAATATAACATTACATTTTTGAAAAATGCTTATCCTCATAATATTTTTAACAATTACATGTAATATCATAATCATTTTTGAAAAAGTACATGTAATATCATAATCATTTTTGAAAAAGTACATGTAAAATTTGTTAAATAATTAAAATGATATATTTAATAAGTGATTATTCATTTTTCCAATAAAAAATTACCTAAGTTTGGTACATCAGGTTAGGAAAACCCCATTATTTATTATTTTTCTAATATGTTTACTTAATTATTCATTTATTACATAATTAATTATTTATGTAAAAGTAAATAATGTTATTTGATAAAAAATTATGAGGTTAATAATAATATACGAAGATGAGGTATCCGTTTAGTCCAAAAGTAAATTTTTTAAACTTATTCATAGGATAAGAAAAAATCTAAAGGTTTAAATTAATGAGTAGATTTAAACCATTAAATATCCCAAAATTAAAGGATAGAATAAGGAGTAAATTTAAAAAAACTTACTCTTAAAATAAATGATTTCTTATTCATATATCATCAAATATTGAAAGCTCATGTAATATTTGGGAAGAAATTATTTTTAAAAAGTGTTGAAAAAAGAAGGAAAGAAGATATTTTTTTACTTACGTTGAGGACTAGAGTGAGGTGTGTGTTCGAAGGTGAATCGTAAAAGACCTCAAATCATATAAAAGAGAAAGTATTAGAACTTTTGTGGTTTAATAAATCTTCTCCACTTTTGGTGCTTCATTTTCCTTCTCACACCCTTTCTTTCTCTCTCTCCCTCTAAACTCACCAGAACCTTCTACTCCACAAGCTAGAGAGAGAGAGAGAGGGACACTGTTCAAATCCACCTCACCACAACTTCTATCACCGTCTTCACTCGATTCACCTGCGATGTCTTCGAATTCCGATTTCCTACGCGCAATTGAGTCCGCTCTCGGCGTTTCGCTCGGTGATTCGGTTTCCGATTCGCTTGTTCTGATAGTCACTACATCTGTAGCGGTTATAATCGGACTTTTGGTGCTGCTGTGGAAGAAATCGTTGGATCGGAGCAAGGAGTTGAAGCCGGTGATAGTGCCGAAGACGTTCGTGAAGGATGAAGATGATGATGTTGATTTTAGTGATGGGAAGACTAAGGTCACCGTTTTCTTTGGTACTCAAACTGGTACTGCTGAGGGATTTGCTAAGGTATATTCATTTTTCGTGGTTTGGTGATTCTTGTTTTCAGATAGTTGTAATAGAAAATGTGTGTTGGAGCATAGAATTTTCTAGGTATTATCAAATCGAATGTTCTGGAATCTGCTTCTTTTTATTTTTTATTGTTAAATTTCTTCCTGAGTTTATATGAACGATGTTTTTCGTCACCGTGATTATACCTCATAGTTTGTTGTTCCTGTATGAGCTTTGATATTGAGAATATTACTTTCTGCACGTGTAAAATTTTCACCTTATTGCGAGGTTTTAACTTGCGGCCACAATAGCATTAATGTTCCATTATCACACTTGTGGTGAAATGCAGTCAATGTGGCTGGAATTGTGGTTGCCATGCAGTTACAGATAGCCAGATATTACTACTTCAGTTGCGATTGGGGATCATAATTTAAAACCCTTCCATATAGTAATACACGACTATGAAATAGAAGTTGCTAACAGAAGAAGTTATATGTGTCCTGCAGTGTGTACATTCGTAGTTTTGTCTTATGGTCCGAGTTCTTATCCCTGGATATGGTGAAGCGAATTACATCGCGACAGCTCTATAATGTTGTGCAACGTTATGTTTTTGTTTCTTCTTTTCATTATCATATTAGATTAGGGCCCTTTGGAAATGCCAAGGAGCTAGGATGGTGTCGGTGCCAATTTGAAACTGAGTCATTGTAACCAAACAAAGACTTCGAAAGGCATGCGTAAAGTGCTGATTTCAATAGTGCATCTTGCTGGTTGAGGCACTGTCCTTTCAACGAGTGTGCCTTTCTAATAATTTTATTGTTACCAAAATACCACCCAAGGGGCTAAGCCATCAAACATGCTAACTGTGATACTAAATAGGGTAAAATAGTCAAAATGTTAAAAATATGTCAGTCTTTGGGTTTCTTAGCAGCACACTTGGTAGTTTAGGGTTTTAAAGATTGACAATTTTAATATTTTGTTTTTACCAAGTTTTTTGAAAGTAGTTAGTTAATGTGGGATATTAACTCAATTGTAAAATACTTCAATGCTTTCTTAATGTTAACACCTTTCTTCAGTGAATAGTGCACTTTTGTGACTCTCACCTCAAGGCATTTAAACCTCCAAATGCCTTAAGACGCCTTTTTACCCTTTGACTACCTTCCCCAGTTCCCACTATAACATACTATGGTTAATTGCACATATTCTAATTTTAGCTAGAAAACCATTGCAGCTTATCCAAATTTACTTTATGTTTGGAATTTTGGATGAAGCTAATTTTCTCTCTTCTTTTTTGGATTTTCCTTACATCTTTCTATCTTCAAATCTACAGCAGTGATGTGCTAGTGATATTTAATTACTACACATTTTTCTTTTAATTATTTTTATTACAGGCTTTAGCAGAGGAGGTAAAGGCAAGGTATGAAAAAGCAGCTGTCAAAGTTGTTGACCTGGTATGTTGGACTATAGTTACATGAACATGATTCTCTAATTTGGCCTACACACTGCATACTGAATCTGTTGTATAGTGTATTGGATTCATCATAAAGAGAGTATGTAATGGTAATGTAAAAAATGACGAACCACATAGAACTGTGTATTGAGTACCGGTACCGTGCACCATGTACCAGTTAATTATGTGTTGAACTTGGATTAAATTTTTTGCAATTCCTCCATTTTGGCTGTTGATTTGTGGGCCACATTAAAAATTTCGATTTCTTGTTGCGAGAGTTCTAGATGGCATTTTGTATCATTCTATAGGAACTTAAATTAGAGCTTTGGCTTAAGTGTCTGATGTATTTAATTTCTCCACTTTTGGTGCTTCATTTTCCTTCTCACACCCTTTCTTTCTCTCTCTCCCTCTAAACTCACCAGAACCTTCTACTCCACAAGCTAGAGAGAGAGAGAGAGGGACACTGTTCAAATCCACCTCACCACAACTTCTATCACCGTCTTCACTCGATTCACCTGCGATGTCTTCGAATTCCGATTTCCTACGCGCAATTGAGTCCGCTCTCGGCGTTTCGCTCGGTGATTCGGTTTCCGATTCGCTTGTTCTGATAGTCACTACATCTGTAGCGGTTATAATCGGACTTTTGGTGCTGCTGTGGAAGAAATCGTTGGATCGGAGCAAGGAGTTGAAGCCGGTGATAGTGCCGAAGACGTTCGTGAAGGATGAAGATGATGATGTTGATTTTAGTGATGGGAAGACTAAGGTCACCGTTTTCTTTGGTACTCAAACTGGTACTGCTGAGGGATTTGCTAAGGTATATTCATTTTTCGTGGTTTGGTGATTCTTGTTTTCAGATAGTTGTAATAGAAAATGTGTGTTGGAGCATAGAATTTTCTAGGTATTATCAAATCGAATGTTCTGGAATCTGCTTCTTTTTATTTTTTATTGTTAAATTTCTTCCTGAGTTTATATGAACGATGTTTTTCGTCACCGTGATTATACCTCATAGTTTGTTGTTCCTGTATGAGCTTTGATATTGAGAATATTACTTTCTGCACGTGTAAAATTTTCACCTTATTGCGAGGTTTTAACTTGCGGCCACAATAGCATTAATGTTCCATTATCACACTTGTGGTGAAATGCAGTCAATGTGGCTGGAATTGTGGTTGCCATGCAGTTACAGATAGCCAGATATTACTACTTCAGTTGCGATTGGGGATCATAATTTAAAACCCTTCCATATAGTAATACACGACTATGAAATAGAAGTTGCTAACAGAAGAAGTTATATGTGTCCTGCAGTGTGTACATTCGTAGTTTTGTCTTATGGTCCGAGTTCTTATCCCTGGATATGGTGAAGCGAATTACATCGCGACAGCTCTATAATGTTGTGCAACGTTATGTTTTTGTTTCTTCTTTTCATTATCATATTAGATTAGGGCCCTTTGGAAATGCCAAGGAGCTAGGATGGTGTCGGTGCCAATTTGAAACTGAGTCATTGTAACCAAACAAAGACTTCGAAAGGCATGCGTAAAGTGCTGATTTCAATAGTGCATCTTGCTGGTTGAGGCACTGTCCTTTCAACGAGTGTGCCTTTCTAATAATTTTATTGTTACCAAAATACCACCCAAGGGGCTAAGCCATCAAACATGCTAACTGTGATACTAAATAGGGTAAAATAGTCAAAATGTTAAAAATATGTCAGTCTTTGGGTTTCTTAGCAGCACACTTGGTAGTTTAGGGTTTTAAAGATTGACAATTTTAATATTTTGTTTTTACCAAGTTTTTTGAAAGTAGTTAGTTAATGTGGGATATTAACTCAATTGTAAAATACTTCAATGCTTTCTTAATGTTAACACCTTTCTTCAGTGAATAGTGCACTTTTGTGACTCTCACCTCAAGGCATTTAAACCTCCAAATGCCTTAAGACGCCTTTTTACCCTTTGACTACCTTCCCCAGTTCCCACTATAACATACTATGGTTAATTGCACATATTCTAATTTTAGCTAGAAAACCATTGCAGCTTATCCAAATTTACTTTATGTTTGGAATTTTGGATGAAGCTAATTTTCTCTCTTCTTTTTTGGATTTTCCTTACATCTTTCTATCTTCAAATCTACAGCAGTGATGTGCTAGTGATATTTAATTACTACACATTTTTCTTTTAATTATTTTTATTACAGGCTTTAGCAGAGGAGGTAAAGGCAAGGTATGAAAAAGCAGCTGTCAAAGTTGTTGACCTGGTATGTTGGACTATAGTTACATGAACATGATTCTCTAATTTGGCCTACACACTGCATACTGAATCTGTTGTATAGTGTATTGGATTCATCATAAAGAGAGTATGTAATGGTAATGTAAAAAATGACGAACCACATAGAACTGTGTATTGAGTACCGGTACCGTGCACCATGTACCAGTTAATTATGTGTTGAACTTGGATTAAATTTTTTGCAATTCCTCCATTTTGGCTGTTGATTTGTGGGCCACATTAAAAATTTCGATTTCTTGTTGCGAGAGTTCTAGATGGCATTTTGTATCATTCTATAGGAACTTAAATTAGAGCTTTGGCTTAAGTGTCTGATGTATTTAATTTGAACTAGGATGATTATGCAATGGATGATGATCAATATGAGGAGAAGCTGAAGAAAGAAACTATTGCTTTTTTCATGGTGGCAACGTAAGATTTATGCACATAAAAAGGGTTGAAATGCATTTATTTATTTTTGAAATATGTGGTGCATTTGGACTTGGCATGACAGTTATGGAGATGGAGAGCCAACTGACAATGCTGCAAGATTCTACAAGTGGTTTACCGAGGTTTGTAGTTGTATATGTATTAAGTAAATCTAGATTTAAGGTCTCACTCTCGTATTTCATAATTCATATAGCTTATTGGAAATGATTCTACGTTTTTGGTAAAAAAATGACTGTTTTTTGGGGTTTAACATTTAGGGGAAAGATGGGAGAGGCACCTGGCTTCAACAGCTGAAATATGGAGTTTTTGGCCTAGGTAACAGGCAATATGAACATTTTAATAAGGTAAAACTCTGATGATTTTATTTTTATAAATCTGACCAAATTGAATGTCACCTGATGTTGATCTTTTGAAACAGATAGGTGTGGTCATAGATGACGACCTTAGTGAACAAGGTATGTAATTTAATCACTTGCATTTCACAAGTATTAGATCGGTATATCTGGCCCATTTTGTTTGTACAGTGCCATGACTATCTTTGTTATTGACTATAACTGAAGAGCATGATACATCTTTTCTTTTCACTTTGGTCGTTTGTGCTTAAGATCTTGTTTTGCTTCATGTCACCCATCCCCAAAAAAGGTTAGTCTAATCGTTCAACTCCCTTTCTTTGTTTGATTACTGGACTGGTGCTTTGCTCTGTTAGATGCAAAGGATTAAATAAGCCTTCCTAGAACTCTAATGGATGGAAATTTTGTTGAAACTTGCATAAAATACTGTAAGCCATTTGTTAGGCAATCATATTATTTTATCTCGACTTCAAATCTATCAAGCAAACAGTCCAGCCTCAACTCACATTGTGATGTCTTTTTTATTTTAAATTGTTATTTTTATTATTTCCGGTAGGACTCTCATTGTGATGATGGAATTTAGTGGGCATAATTCTAGTTTGTTTACAATCTTGGAGCCGGCTATATTGGTTAATTATACGTCTCTGCATATTTATATTTAATGCTTTGAAGTTAGATTTATAGCAAGTTAAAGCATGCTTCTAAGCTCTGAAGTTAATGTATGACTCAAAAATGGTGTTAAATTAGTTATTGACTTCACATAGGTATTTTCTTACATGTAATTTTGTGTTTGACACAGGTGCAAAGCGTCTTGTTCCACTTGGGCTAGGTGACGATGATCAGTCCATTGAGGATGATTTTAATGCATGGTAACTATAATTATCATGCTCCTTCTATCCATCATCCATGTAATGACTATGTAGTTTTGCTAACATTAAGATAACTCTATATATAAAAATTGAACGAAATGTGATTATTATATATAGATATTTTTTTTTAAACTTTTCAAATGTTTTCAAATTGCTTTTGGTTTGCAGGAAAGAAACTCTGTGGCCTGAGTTGGATCAATTGCTCCGAGATGAGGGTGATGCTAATACTGGTTCTACTTCCTATACAGCTGTTATTCCTGAATATCGAGTAGTGATTCATGACCCTTCTGTTACATCATCCTATGATAATCACTTAAATACGGCAAATGGGAATGCTGTGTTTGATATTCACCATCCTTGCAGGTCCTTGGAGTTGTCATGCTGATTTTATTACCATTATTTATGTTCACTAAACAAGGCTAAACTGACCTGTTGCATCTTTTATTGAAGGGTTAATGTTGCTGTCCAAAGGGAGCTTCACAAACCCGAGTCTGACCGCTCTTGCATACATTTGGAGTTTGATACATCTGGGACTGGCATAATGTAAGTTGGATTTGATGTTTCCTGACAAAGAACCGTATTATTATTTCACGGTAAACTAGAAAGTAAAGAACAATAACATCATAATTATTTATTTCTTATTGACTTTAATTAAACTTTGGTAATAATAGATTTTATATACTTATTTTAAAAATTATAACTTATAAACAATTCAATCCTCATGGGATATAATCTGATAGTTATTCTAAATGTTTTTTACTTGTCACTCTTCGCAACAAATGATGGTTTCATATATTAAAAATAATTTTTGTAGTTACCTATTCTTTTCCCTCATATTTTTACTAGGGACTACTGTTAAATTATGTAAGGATGGGATTCCTCGAGGATTTTATTGTTAATAGTATTGATCTGTGTAAAAATGTCGTTAACAAGAGCATGAAGCTTGTGGATTTAAAAGGCCTGCAATCTTGTAGCACTTGAAAAATAGAAATTGTAAACTTATCTGCCAAATATTTATGTAGTGATGTTTTTTAATCTGAATCTCTAATTAGATGGTAACTGGCATATCCTGTCCCAATTATTTGGTTGTATTTGATTAGTCTGTCAATGGCTTTTTTCTGATCTTTCCTAGATATGAAACTGGAGACCACGTGGGGGTTTATGCTGAGAACTGTGATGAAACTGTTGAAGAAGCTGGGAAATTGTTGGGTCAGGATTTAGATTTGCTGTTTTCTCTTCACATTGATAATGAAGATGGCACTTCTCTGGGAGGTTCTTTGCAGCTTCCTTTTCCTGGTCCTTGCACACTGCGGGCTGCATTAGCACGTTATGCAGATCTCTTGAATCCCCCACGAAAGGTTACCATACGATTTTCACTTGCTCACCATTTCTTTGACTTCTCTTATTATAAACACATTTGGTTTTACTGGTTACAATGGTGTGTTTAATTAGGGATTTGCCATTGTTTTATTTAAAAGAAGTGAGGGAATAGTTACACGCACTTCTCTTGCAGGCTGCTTTAGTTGCATTAGCTGCTCATGCATCTGAACCCAGTGAAGCAGATAGATTAAAGTTCCTCTCTTCTCCTCAAGGGAAGGTAAAAAAATTCCTAATGTTCTTGCTGTCTCTTGTTTTCAACTCTGAAATTTCTCCCTTTTAATGATGATTTATAATTTTTGCTTTCAGGATGAGTACTCCAAGTGGGTGACTGGAAGCCAGAGAAGTCTCCTTGAGGTCATGGCTGAGTTTCCTTCTGCAAAACCTCCTCTTGGTGTTTTTTTTGCCGCAGTAGCCCCTCACTTACAGCCACGCTATTATTCTATTTCGTCCTCTCCAAGGTGATTTTCTTGTCTGATCTAAATATCTCATGATATGAGATAAATGGCCAAGAAGTAATATTGCAATTTTTTGGCTGTCCAGGTTTTCCCCTCAAAGAGTACATGTAACTTGTGCCTTGGTGTATGGTCCAACTCCCACTGGTAGAATACACAAAGGTGTATGCTCAACCTGGATGAAGGTAGCGATTTGCAGTGGATACAGTTCTCTTGCAATCATATACTCTCCATTTAAACACTTTAGAGTTTAGACCCTGTGTTTTCATGTTTGAGATTCACCTCCCCTACCGGGGTGCAATTCCCAATCATGTTATGTTGTATCTAACTTAAACCTTTCTCGTAAATCATCAGAATGCTATTCCCTTAGAGAAAAGTCAGGACTGTAGCCAAGCTCCTATTTTTATTAGGCCATCAAACTTCAAGCTACCAGCTGATCATTCAATTCCTATTATTATGATTGGACCTGGTACTGGCTTGGCTCCTTTCAGGGGATTTTTACAGGTATATATCGTGTATATGCAGTTTTCTAGTTTTAAAAGAAGATTTTTTATAGTGTCTATATAAAGTTGAGGAGGGAAGATTGGAGGAGAAAGGTGGAGGTGGGGATAATAAAGAAGCAAAGGACAGGAGATAAATATAGCAATAAAAATAGATAATGACGTAATAATCAGCAAAAATTGTAAAGCGAAGGAAAAGGCCTAATCCTGATTCTATCCATGTTAGAAGCTCCATTTCCCTGTCTTACTGTCTCTTTGGCTTGATGTGAGATCAGCAATTGCTAGTTACAAACCCAAACTTCCAAAGTTGTTTGTCAAATCCCTTTCCGGATTGACATAATTCAGGTGAAACCAAACTATTATAAGCATCTTTTTTCTTAAATCTCGTTCTTTAATGTATCCAGGAAAGATTTGCCCTCAAAGAGGATGGCATTCAACTTGGCCCTGCAGTACTTTTCTTTGGATGTAGGAATCGTCAAATGGTAAGATAATGTTCAGTGGACTTTCAATCCCACTGTGTTTCTAGAGTAATGTGTGATTTTCCAAATATGTTGTGCTGCTTGTGCATAGGATTTTATCTACGAGGATGAGCTTAAGAGTTTTGTGGAACAAGGTTCTCTGTCAGAGTTGATAGTTGCATTCTCTAGAGAGGGGCCTGAAAAGGAGTATGTTCAACACAAGATGATGGATAAAGTAAGTTCGAACTATGGCCTATTTAGAAAGGTCACTGGATAAATTAGTTGTCTCATCAATTTTCTGATGTGCAGGCAGCATATCTATGGAGTTTGATTTCTCAAGGAGCTTATCTTTATGTCTGTGGTGATGCCAAGGGCATGGCTAGAGATGTTCATCGTAGTCTTCATACCATTGTCCAGCAGCAGGTGCTGATTGTCTTCATCTTACATCCCCCCTTTTGCCATAATACTTGAAAGTGTGAACTTCTCTTATTCCTTATCTTGCATAAAGAGTGTACATAGTTTAAGGACTGAACCAACTAGTATGACTGTATGAGACAGCAAAAGATGTTTTTATATCTCCTGCTTAAGCCTTTTCAGCTGGAGCAGATGCTTAATAATATTGCTGAGCTGTAAGTATATTAAAGTGATTGTGGAGAAGTGACTGATGTTTAGGTTTTTGGTTTTGGTCCGCGAGTACAAATGTTGCTCCATGTTAGTAGGTGAAAATTTCAGCAATGAATTACTTAGGTGTATTTGTGCTTTCCAGGAAGAACCAAGTCTCTTTTTGGCCTTTACGTGAAATACCTCCATGTATACCTGTTTAAACTATTCTTACCGTTGTGGGGGTGAGCCTCGACGAAATGAAAGATTGTGGCCTTGTGATCTGGTCACCAGTTCAAATCCCGAAAACAATCTCTCCACTTGTGGGGGTAACAATGTACATATTCCCTCCCCAAACCTTGTTAGGTGAAAGTTTCGTGCATTAGGCTTCCTTTTTTATGTTTACTATTTTTTTCTTTTCTGTTGTCCTGCTATTTTGAAATGTGGAAAACTTAAATATTCTTCCTTAGTTTCTATGTGTGTTGAGACAGTGTGAGCATCACATGTTCTTTTGTGCCTGTGATTAAAAAATTTACAAGATGTGGTCCCTAGCATCCATTGCCAGGGGAGGTTAAAAAATTCTTGTTTACCCTTGACTTTAGTTTTCACGGCCTGAGTAGGTCAGAGAGGTGGCTTGGGCCCCCTTCGTGCTTACTTCATCTGCTGATTCTGTCTGGCTCGCTTATCATGTGTCTTCATTTATAGCATTTAGTCTTTGGAGGGACCAAACAACGCCTATTTTCATCTGTAAATTATATATTTTGTTAAGTCTTGCTGCAGTGCATTTGAGTGACAATGCTATATTTTTTTTTCTGATAACGAATCCAACTTCCTTTTTTCTCGTGGCAATGACATAGACACTCCATACCTAATTGGACAAAACTGTCTTCAAAACCATGTTTCCAAATTGAATTTCAGGAAAATGTGGACTCAACAAACGCAGAGGCTATAGTAAAAAAGCTCCAGGTGGATGGACGTTACCTTCGGGATGTCTGGTGAATTTCTTGATGTTCATCTGTCTGGATTCTGGAATTTTGGGACACTGACGATTGAGTCTGGAACAGGTTTCCTTGAAAAGAAGTGATTTTCTGTATGGATTGTCCTTTTCTTATCTCTATATTCTCATTATTATATGTTAGATCCCTCCGAACTAGGATTATTTTTAGTAGACTGTATGATAGGCAAGTCGCAGGATCCTTCAACAATGCATGTAGGTTGCAGTGGATGATCATGTATTATTATTATTAAGTGTAAGAAATGGTAATAAATAATTATTTTATTAATGAAACTCATTTATTTTTTATTTTCGGTTCAAAAAAGTAATGTATATTTAATAGTGTTAATCATAACTTGATTTTATTGTTAACATCATTCATAGCTATCTTCCTATGTTGAACACAGGTTTGTTTATTATATAATGCCTCAAAAATCTTGATCTTACAGCTATTTAACTGTGGGTGATGTTTGAAGGTATTTGTTTGTGGAGGCAGAAACTTGATAATTGGTAGTTTTCAAAACTCTAGATGAGTGGAGAACGAAATATAATATGTAGGGATGATGATATTGAGTACTAACTGATTGATTATAAATTCTATCATTCCAGTTCCAGATTTTGTAAACTTTTGCATCTTTGGGTTTGCGATTTTTGCTCATTTTAAAAAATAAAGAGCTTGAAGTTGCAGCATAAGAATGTTGATAACTCACCTAAGTAATAAATTCGGTTTTTATTTATGAACAAATGAGCAAAAAATAATATCTCTTTTCTATGGTGAGCATGTGTTTGGTATAGAAAAAAACAACTCACTATACAAAAGGATATTGTAATTGTGATGATCCACTTGGGGAGATTTTCAACAGATACCAGATGATACCAAAGGGTAATAAGATAGAGATGATAGTTTTATATATTGTTAAGTCTCATTAGTGGACTTGTATAAAGGTTTTGCATTTATGTATGTTAAATGTAAGATTAACATTTTGTAGAATATCTTATGCACAATGGGGACTATGTTGAACAAATGATTCATGATAATTTAGTACAAATATCCTACCAAATGACCATAAAATGATAAGGAGATGATTTAATACAACTTATGTATGAAATATTTCCCAATTTAGGATGTCATGGATGAGATGATTTCTATATGTTAGGAATTTAGGATGTCATGGATGGAATGATTTCTATTTGTTAGGAAAAGGTATACTGAAATAAAAAACGAGGATGTTCCGAAACTAAGTGGAACAATTGTAGATCATTTTCTTGGAGAAGAACATAATTTGTTATCTTTTGATGAGGTTAAATGAGACACATACAATTTATACCAACGTGAATACTTAAATGCCATTACTCTAGGTGATTTACCATTACATGTTCTGTAAGTAAAAAAAAGTATACCCTTAATATTATTGTGAAACATAGATGTGAAAGTTGACTAATGTAATGGGACAAAGTTACTATGTCATGATGCTTATATGAACTTGTTAGATATGAATATCCTAACAGGTCAGTATATTGGACATAAAGTTTTTTTTTTTTTTTTTTTTTCTAAGATTAAACTTAAAACATCGCACAATATGGGACACAATTTTGTTTTTATGAACTAGCAATTCCCTATATGATTAAGTTTGACACTCATTGACAAACCATTTAAACTCTCAATATTTATCTTCCTCAACCTGTCGTTAGCAGATTTATAAGATGCAAACACTTTAGAGAAAAATTGGTATAGAAATATACACAACATATCATATTTAAAACAAGTATGTTTATAATTTTTGGTGTTGTCACTTAGGGTTAGATTTTGATTAGAATTAAATTTTTAATGTGTTGTCAAAATTTTATTAATTGTCTCTACATGCATATGTCTCCACACAAGTAGGAATGATAATGGGCATATCAGATCAAGTTTGTACATACCCGAAATTTAAAACCCGAACATGAATTCAACGAGGTTGAAAATAAAGGTACTCCCGAACTCGTCAGGTTTCGGGTAACTCAAACCTGATAGAAAACCCCTGAAAATAATAATGTACTCAAGGAAAGTTATGATATTATTTCATTTCATTTTTCTCTAACATTTCTATTTTCTTTTGTATTATTTCATTTCTTTTATGTTTGAAGAGCCAATAGTATGTAAAGTAAAATTAAAAATTAAAAAAAAAATAGAAACATGATATAACTTTCAATTTTAAAGTGAATTATATTACTTCAGGACGAATTCGGGTATTTTCTATACCAAACCTGAACCTGGAAATTAAACCTGGATAAAATAGAAACATGATATAACTTTCCTGCTAAATTTGGATTGAGTTCGGACGGTTATTCACGGATTCGATTTTCATTATCATCCCTACACATAAGTCTTTCTCATAGAAATTGGCTTAGATTATCGATGTGGCATTTCTTGTTGGAGCCACGTAGCAATAGGAATTTCCAAAAGGAAGATTTTGGTAAGTTACTGATAAGAGTATAGAGTGTTAAAGACAGGGACAATATATTAAAACTTAAATTTTAATTAAAATTTGGTAATAAATGATATACTAGAAAATATAAATAGACTTATTTGTAAGTACGATAAGTCGTATATGTTTCACATAAATTTTCTGACTAAGTAAAATTTTGGAACTAGACAGGATACTAATAGAATAGTGTAGTAATTTAACCAGCGGTTGAGTGATTGAACTGTATATATGTATACATATATTTTTTACTAACATTAATGTTGAAAAATAAAAAAAGAATACAACAACAACTTTTATTTATACAATTTATGAAAATAAAAAATGTATCACGGGATAGTAGATCATATTTTAGAAGTATAAAAATATACTAGTTGTATATTTTATCCTCGTACCAATATTCTGGTAAAAATAAGTTATTCTTAAATGAAGTTGGCAAGTATGAGTAGTATATTTTAATTGAAAATCAGCCGATATGATAATTGTGATCGGGTTTTGACTAATATAATAACCAATATAATTGTATCATTGTATCAATACTGAAATCAGTTCACCGGTTGAACTACCTGGCACGAAACCATTTTTATAACACTTATTTTTATTATAATTGTTTATATTTTTGTCTCATAATTGGGCCAGCGTTTATCTAGTTTATTTATAATGATTTTATCCATCTTATCGTGGGAATCTTTTTTTATTATAAAAAATTCACTAAGTTTGGCATATATAAATATAAATTAATTTATAATGTCTACTTAACTATCTGTACAAGATAAATTTAATGGAGAGTAACCACGATAATACTGAAAAATATATCTTCAAAACTAAAACAATACATTTTTAAAGTTAATACTATTTATTAAAAATATGTCAATTAAAGTACAAAATTAAATATGAATAATTATAATAATATTTAAAAAAAAATTAGTAATCATTGTGCAAGCTAAAAACTAATATATGCATAAACAAATATTCTTATATATTTGTGACAAAAACTACTACTATGTGTGATAAACTTTTAAATTATGAATGACATTCGAAAATTTTATATTATGTTGGTTTCTTAAATCATAGATTACATCTTGAAATCAAATATTTGAGAACCAGAAAATTCAAACAGTACATTAAAATAAAATATTATACTTTAGCATATCTTATAAATCTGCTGAGATTTGGTCTATTTACAACAGCAGCATATATACTAGATGAAATCCGTTTAATATAAACTAATGAGTGATACAAAATTTAATTTAGAAATAATAAATGCTTTTTTATATAAAAAAACAACTAAAGAAAAGGTTGAAAAACAGCTAATTAACATATATGACGATAAAGAATAACAAATTAGAATAAATTAAAATGAATAATATAATTGATTATAACATACTCAATTCGTTTTATATTCTTTGATATTTTTGTAAATTCTTTTATTGTTTTTTTATATCATAAAAATTCAAGACACATTCATTTTGTTTCCATATTGTACGCCTTTTTATTTATATTCTTTCCCCTCCTTATTTCTTCTTTAATATAATTAAACTGTTTATTTAAATAAAGTCATCATAATCAAATTATACATAAGTAATTATAGTCAAATTATATTAAAAAATTGTATCATTTAATTAATTTTTTATTTAAACATATAAAGAAATAACGAATAATATAGATTTTGTAACCATATAGAAAAATAAAAAGTATTGCGATTAAGAAAAACAATATGAAAGCCAACACTAATTGCGATTAAGAAAAACTAAAATCATGAAAGCCAACACTAACAATTAATGATATCCTTCATCATGAACTAATTTCTTTTAAATTGTATAATTATTATTCGCAATAAGTATTCGAAAATCAAACCATTAACACTTTAATATTTTGATTGAAATTTAATAAGACCTTATACTATTAGACTAAATATTGGTCGGTAATGATTGATGATATGAAAATATGCATAAAAATAAGAGAGAGATAACAATATACTTCATGTTCTCACTCCTCCTAATATAATATAGAATGATAATAATTGATATATGTTATGCTATTTGATCCTCAATCCTCATCTATCTCTTCACATTCCTTCTTTTTCTTTTTCTCCTAATCACTTTTCCCTTCATTCTTGGACTCCTCTTCCACCTGTCACATTCTCTCTCTCTCTCAACAACCCTCACAGAGGCGCGTGCCTCTCACCTTCACACTCTTCTACCAACATAACAAAATCAAACACTTCACTCTTGCAATTGTTGTTAAACTTTTAGGTTTTTTTTTAATTTTCTTTTAATATTTTCACAAATCCTATCACATGCCATCGTCGGATAAGAAACAGAAGAAAATCTATTTCTCAGAGGGAGACGCTGCTGCTCTCATCCAAAGGTTGATTTCTTTTTTTTAATTTTGTTATTATCGTTTCCGAGGATAAGACTGCGTACATCTATTCTTTTTCGAGCCTCGTGCACTGGGCCGGCCTAGTGTTAAAATTATTAATGTGATTTAGTTTTTTTATTGTGTGTAGGTATGATGCAAGGACGGTGTTAACGTTGCTTCAGGAAATAGCACAGTACCCTGGTTCAAAGATTGATTGGAATGAATTGGTTAGGAAAACAACCACTGGTATATCTAACGCCAGAGAATATCAGATGCTGTGGCGCCACCTGGCCTACCGTGATGATTTGCCAGAAAACCCCGGCGACGCTGAGGAACCTCTGGTTTGTATCTTATTCTGCAAATCATGAGTGTTTTTTGTTTGAATTAGCTTATCACAATATCTTATAATCAAATTCTTAGTTAGGGCTTTTATAATAGGAATCAATCAAATTAGCTTATAATCAAATTTAAGGTGACTGTAGACAGCGATCACTTAGTATAAGATATTGAAATAATTAAATCTTGAATGAGTTTTATGCATTTAGTTTTGTACTTGTTGCTAAATTTGCTGGTCATTTCATTTGTATAGTTTAAAAGGTTGTTTGTTTCTTTTGTCAAGCACAAATTGAGTTTGTACAAACATCCAAATGCTTGAGACACTTGAATGGTTAAGATAGCAGCCTAAATATTCTATTCGGCTCTAAATAATAAAGAACTAAGTGTAATAAATTGTAATATGCAAAATCTTTAAATTTTCCATGCTATTGAAGTCTTAAATGCATTCAAGTTTAAGTTAATAGTGTTAAAAGACATAAATTCATGGGTTAGTAACTTGTACAGAATAAAATTCTGTTTGATTTTTTGGAGGTAGAAGCATACTTGTATAAAATGTATTCACCAACAGGGATGGAACAGTAAATTTACTGGTGAATATAGTTGAGTTTGTCTGAAAATATAAAACTCTCAATATCATTTTGGTCACAGCCATATATCTTGTTGCATGTACTGTTATCTTCACACTAAAATTGCTATTCTCTGACTGATTTTGCACATTCTGTCTTTTTGTACTAGTTTTTTTGTTATCGACTATGTTTTTTTAGATTCTTGGAATGCTACTGTACTTTTATATTTAGACTTAGTTGGAGTCTTACTTCCAGGATGATAATAGTGATGTAGAATATGAGCTGGAAGCATTACCGCCCATTAGTGCTGAATCTGCATCGGAGGCTACAGCATGTGTGAAGGTGAATATACTTGCTTAATTAACCTATCTCAACATTCTAGGCCTTTGGGGTTCACGCCTTTGCTAGTTAGTAGTTACATCTTATTTATTTGATTATCATATGGTTTGCACTTTAGCTTGTATTAAAATGAAACGGCAGTGATATTCCTTACACCTTTTCCAAATTTTACCTTTGTATTGAATCTCCTTTAATGAACCACACATTTAAATTTGAAAGTTAAATTTGAACTGGTGATAAGAAGGCTGAGGTGGATGAGTGACTGCAGAACAAAAAAACGAGATTAGTAATGCATGTGTGCCCAATAGATGAAATTGAATGTTGTCATTGCAAATGTAAAGGTGACAATGATGGAAACTTGCCCAAGTGTATTAGTGAATGTCTGAGTAGCACATATAAAGGAAATGATGATAGAAACTCACCTTAGCTGGTTCACTCACATGAGAAGAGCAGCATAGCCTCCAGTTTGAAAAGTGGATCAAGTGAAAGATAGTCCAATTAATATGGGTGGAGGAAGACCTAAGCAAGCATTAGGAGAAACTATGAAAAAAAAGACCTTGCTATTAATGCTTATATCGAAAATTTGGTTTCTTATAGAGCTTGCTCATGTTGAGTCGTTTAATTAGCTGATTGTGCTATTTCTTGCTTTTCAGTTTTGACCATTTTGTTTCTGGGAATTATTTATTCATCAGGTAATGATTGCTTCACGCATGCCAAGTATCCCCAATAGCTCTACGATCGAGGCTCCATTGACTGTAAATATTCCAGTTTGCCATTCATCTAGAACTCGTAATGAAAGTTCAGAGCCCTCCAATTTGCTGCAAGGGTCGAGCATTATTTTTCCAGTTACTGTTCAGAGAACACCATTGCCTACTGTATCATCAACAGAAGGTATAGAAGCCAAGGGAACAGTTGGTGGCAACTTGGCTTCAAAAAGAAAAAGATGGTCAGAGGAAGAAGACGATCAACTACGAGCCGCTGTTCAAAGATGGGGTGAAGGGAATTGGACAACCATGGCAAAAGGAGAGAATTTTTCTGTGAAGAGAACTGGTGTACAATTGTCTCAGGTTGTTTTTCAACCAATGTTTTTTAATTATGTGCCAATATACTCTGTTATTACTTATTTTCTTAGTTGTGCATGTGAATATTCCATTGGTGGTCCATGGGTGACTACATCTTGATCATTATCCCTTATGATTAATATCTACAAGTCTTTGTAAATTGTCATTTGTCCAGGGCTGTAAAGAAAAGCGTAAGAAAGAGAAGGCATCAGGGGTTAAGTTCTTCAAGACCATATTTTCTTTTATTCTAATCCTCTAGCATTTCTCCCATCAATGTCACTTTTTAAAGTCTGTTTAAGTGTTAGCTTGCTTGGTGGTAAAAGATCTTATAACAGCACCCTTAGGCAATTGTAAACAATGAAGTATGACAATCCTCACATCCTGCATCATATACTATGAAGTTATGGTGACAGGCTAGGAGGTTTTAATCAATTGCTTCCTATTGTCAGTGTCCACTTGACTTGGATGCAAAGATATTGTCTTTATTTAGGTGAACCTTTTCCCTGACCTAATGTTAGCAGATATGTACCAGCTACTTCAATGGTTTTTGCAGCTATTGGAGTTGGGTCTGTTTAAAACTAACCATTTTTTAAACAGAGAAATTCGCTAACAATCTAACATGAAGGTAGAAAAATACAAAAAACGGGGCATTAATAATGTCATCCCTTGATTCTATAGGTTGAAAGGAAAATTGTTAGTGGAAAAGGAGTAGTATCACTATACACATGGTGCTAGTCCTTCTGTGGATGTTATGTTTAATTGGAATATGATGTCACTAAAATGTTTATTTTCCTCCGTTGTCATCTAGTCAGGTCAGGATGTCTGGGTATCATCCAGTTTTTCCTGGGTTCAAATCCCAGCAACGGAGTTTTACGTGAGGTTATCCCCATGAATACATTTTCTGGTTCTGATTGTTTTATGTGATTTAATAATTATTCTGTATTTCTTCATTGTCATCTATCTTTCTATAGAAATTTATTGTTATTTACTTTTTAAGTTACATATTGTCATGTGTTATCCAAATACTTGCAGCGGTGGAAATTTTTGAGGACAAAACAGGACAGTACCAATCTAGGTACGAATTCAGTACCAAGTCGGTGTACGGCTGCTGTACAGAAGGCAACAAATGATGCATTACAGCAGGCAACAAATAATGCATTATCTTGTGCTCTTGGTGGGAAGTTTGCTGCTCCTGGAGCGACCAATCCTGGTAATTTTCCTTTCCGTCTTATTGTGTAAGAAAGTATTAATCAAAATGTAGAATCCATCTAATGATAGTGGATATATTAGTGTTTGTTCTATGGACCACTTGTTATTCATTGACCTTTCTTCAAAACCTGGTCTTGCTAGGGTACAGATGAAATGCCCGTAATAATTGCGGTGTTCTGTCCTTATGCTTATTTCAATTGCTAATGACAAGTTGCCAATGTGATGATCAGACACACTGATTTTTTTGCCCAAAACTGTCAATTAAATCAATATATTGCTTGTGTAATTTTCTTTCTCTCAGGTATGACTAGTTTTAGGTAGTTTAATCTATGCCATTTAATATATTTAAGGAATTTGTAATATGAAAGCACAAATGTGTGGAAATATTGACTGAGCACATTGCCATCGCCATCTTGTAGGTTGACTTTGCAATTCATGGTATGAGTGTAATAGCCGAATAGCTTGGACTTTGAGTTAAAATCAGTTTTTTTATCCTTGTGATTTTGTGCTATACAAATTTACCAAGGTTATGGATTTAGCAAAACACATGTAGATGTGTCATGCTCTTTTACCTTTGTATTGTTTAATGTCCTTTATACTTCCACAAACTATTTTTAAAAACTGTAATAATCTCACAATATTATCAATACTATCTTAGTAGGTTTCTTAATCTCTTAATTCTATCAGATAATATAACTTTTCCACCATTAGATGTTTCCTCCCATTGAACATTACCAGTGAATCATATATGATTAGTTTTATTTATTTATCTATACATTTTGAATTTTAGATGGCTTTACAAATATGATAATGGTAATAATATTTCTATTTTTTAATTTAATTAATTGCTAGTTAAAAAATTCTACTTATGATAGAACATTATGGTATCGTTCGATCTTTGTAGCCGATCCCACCTAATGGGATAGAGGCTTGGTTGTTGTTGTTGTTGCTAGTTAAGAATTGTGTTTTCTAATTGGGTGACAGAAGTATAGGATGGAGACAATATTGATACATTAATCTTTTAGAAAATACGTTATTTATCGAGATCAGTTGAATGTTTTGATGATGTTATCATTCAATTCATTGTAAGGGATATGTTTAGCATTTGAATAACTTATGGCTTAAATGGTTGCAGCTAGTATATCTTTTAACAAATCAGTAAACAGCTCCGTGCAGCCTTGTAATACTGTTGAAGCTCCAATAGGTCGCAGTAACTTGGTACCAACTCAGAATCTATCTCAAAAAGCCGTGTTGGGATCTAATGATGCAAAGTCTAAGTCAATCCTTGAGAAAACAGTGGTGAAGTGCAATCCAACTCTAGATTCTAAAGTAAAAACTAACACAATTGCTTCTGCTGCACGGATTGTTTCTTCGTCAAATACTGTGTCACAGTTTAAGGTTGCTCAAACAAGTAGTTCTTTGGCAAAGCCAACTATTCCTGTTGCTTTGTGTTCCAATCCGAAGTTACCTAATGTTCGCACTGATTCAAGTGTTGCACCTGCACTCGTTCCCTCCAAATCAGATGCTGTTGCCACATCTCATGCTTCATGTGTTAGTACTGTAAAACCTGTCTCATCCACATTGAAGAGTTCACCTGTAGCTTTGTCTAAATTGTCTGAACCGGACAAACATGTTCCTTCCGTGGTTAATAAAGTAGTTCCGGTGAAGCAAGAAGTGATCGCGACAGATGAATTTAAAGTTCCTGTTCCATGCCCTACATCAAAAGACAAGGTCCAAGCATATGAGACTTCTACACTTACTAACAACAACAATCATATGCCGGTTCAAAGCAACATCAACAAGGGGAGACAAGATTTGAATCAAGATAAGGTCATAAATTTGCCTTTTAATAAAGGAGGCGAAACTTCTGTAAAAAATGCAAGTGGGGAAATTTCAAATGATAAAGCAGCCTCACAAAATTCAGAAGAATGTGAAGACCAAGGAACTGTTAAGGTTACTGAGAATCGTCAAGTAGCTACCGATAGCAAGATCAGGGGAGTCAAAGTTTAGATCAAGAGAACACAAATTTGCATGAACAGTGAATATCACTCTACAGTTGATAGAGGTTCTGAGAAGGAAGATGAATGTCACTAGGTCTGGAACTGTGAAGCTAGTAAAAATGGGTTAAGTAGTAATGGAACTGTGATCCAACCTAGGAGTTTTGTGGAACATGGTTGTAATGTAATGGTTAAAATATTTGTTTGGTGGTAAATATATTTGATATTTTGCAAATTTTTACCATGATTGTGAAAAGATTTCTCCAAAATATGTATTGTCAAACCAAACCCTCTTGAAAAGCTTTAAGTTATCGCCTTGTATATATGCCAACCCAACCATGCCAGCACTTGGTACTAACCCAAGTTCACTTCACTCAAACTGGCAATCAATAGAAGCATTTCAAGAAGGGGAATGCCTTGGCCAATTGTGGTCCTCTTCATTTATACAAGTTCCACCCTTCAATGGATGGTAGAGATGTTTTTTGGTAACATCAAGGGTATCTTCTCACCTTTTGGGTAAAGAACTAATCACTTTCGGAGCGCATGACTGCCCTTCTCAATAAATGTCATTCTTAGGAATCGAACTCTTGATATTTTGGTTAATCTAGTGAGACCTTACACATTTATACCAACATATTGTTGGTGGATGGTGGAGATTGATTATAATAAATGTAGTACCTTGATTTGTTACCTAGAATCCTCACTAAATCATCTGGATATTTACAAGAGATATTCTTATGAACAGTGAACACCAATATTTTCTTTTTATTTCAACCAAAATATTCCTTACTATAAGCCCTTCAATGCAATTACCACATACTTTTAGTACAAAACCAACATGTTATGACGCACAAGTCTACTTTTGTTGTTTTGGAATTTAAATTTTATTTGAACGTAAAGGTGTAGTAATTCTTTATGCTTTGCTACCATATACAAGTTGATTCTTTTTTGTCTACAGATAGGAATTTAGAAGAAAAAATCATCATTTTTTTTTTAAATTTACATGAAATAGTTACAGCTTCTATGATTGTGATAATTTGACATGTTCTTTATTGGAGAATAATACTTATGCATGCTTATTTGATGGACTCATTCAATCAAATCAAGACAAAATCATTTGCTTTCTAAATAAAGTATATACAACATATACACATGTTTTCATGCCTTGCACAGGAAAGGTTTGGATCTCATAATATTCCTACAAGTTAAAATAAGACTAATCTTGAAAGGAGAAAAACATTAAATGAAATCACAATCAGATTATACTATGAAGTATGAATGTAGAGTTGCTCAAGTACTCAAAAAGAAGATGGAAGTGTTAGCTTATATTGGAGCATCATAAGCATCACTGTTTTGCCTATGCAGTTGTGGATTTGTACATGAGAACATTGATTGTTTTTGCTTCTTTAACTTGATTCCAAACAAAAAAGACCTCAATGGTATCCTAAGACGATTTGTGGAATTTTTCGTAACATGATCATGGCCAGACCCATGATTGTTAACACCAATTTCTTGACGTAGTTCTTCTAGCAACTTCTCAACTTCATTTTTCAGTCCATTCACAAAACTGATACCTGCTTGGAGTTCGCTCGAAATCTTGTTGTTCTCTTGTTTCATGTAGAGAACCTCGCCTTGAAACTTTGCAGCCTGATAACCACTTAGTACTGCTTTCTCGGATGCCGAATCTGGATTGGCTGCTCTTGCTATTTCATCTTGTAAGCTACAGAAAGGTGGATGTCTACCTTGCAGTTCGTCCTGTAATATCGCACTGTGTTCTACCCAAAGTGTTAATTCAGTTCTTATCTCTCTCAGGTGTCTGAATATTGGCTTAAGTTCGGATTGCGATGAATTTGAATTCCCTTCAGGTTTGTTGTTTTCCTTTATATTTCTTAGCTCTCCTTTCCAGTCCTGTACAGAGTTTTGGAGCTTTTGAATTTGATGAACCGAGGTGCTAAACCTCAACCAGAATTCCAGGTTCTCTTCCAGCAAACCATCAATCTCAGCGCGGAATTTCTTTTCCAATGTTGAAAGTGAGTGACGCTTATCAATCAAGTTTTCTCTCAACTCTAACCTTACTTTTCCAAGTAACATAATATTCTCTGTGATTTCAACATGTCGGTGTTGTTTATCTGCAGGAGAAGATTTAACTGCATTCGCTTCGATATTTGAAGATGAAATTTCCAGGTCCAACTCTTGTGGAGTATATTTATCTTCTGTGAGAGTCATGTAAGGACTTTCATTAGGAGTTGTTTCTGTATAAGTTAGCTTCTGTTGTAAATTTTCTATCTCTTTATCCTTTGTAGCAACATCATTTTTCAATCCCCTTACCTGCATGTGCATATCTACTTTATCAGGAATAAAGGTACTCGTGCCTACTTTACAAACATTACAAAGTAATTGGCTAAGGATATCTTTTGAAAAAATGTTTACATTATATGAACTATGAAGTTCATTATAATTATTTTAAGTTCATTATATATGAAGTAAAAAAATTTAACTTACTCCCGGAGTAAGTGGCATGCAAGGTAACATAGTTAGATTTATCATTGATTACCTGAAGTGCCAAGTCAAAAATATTGTCCCTATTTTTCTTCTCCACATCATTGAGCTTGACCTTTACATCCTTATAGTCCCTTAAAACTGAAGTGTACTCCTCCAATAGAATCTTTTCCCTGTCATCTATTCCACTTACAAACACCTGCCTCCAGTTTGGTTGATCTTCTTCCTCTCCAGTTCCCACATTATGAGATTCAATCTCGACTTTATTCGTTGTATCAGGCAAGTCAGCATTATGCTGCTGAACTAACTTTTCAGCTGTAGAATCTGTATTTCCCATCAAATCGGAGTTGTTATCTTCATTTCTGACATCACCAGGACTTGCAGCATAATCTTCCTTCTCCTCCTTCGGTATCTTGATTGCTAAGTTATCAGTCAACATTTCATCACCATCAGGAGCATTACCCTTTTCATAAAGTGCCGAGTTTTCTCCTGCCTCGTCTAGCTTCACATTATTCAATTTTCCTGTAAGATGCTCAAGATTGCAACTAGCTTCAGTAAAGTGTGTTTGGAGGCTATTGTCTTGCCTTTTGACACTTTGGTATATAACTTTAATTCTCCTCAACTCCTCCTCCAATTCTTTCAGCTTCTTGCTCGTTTTTTCGGAATCTCCTATCAACATTACCTTCTCCTGTTCCAAGCTCCTTATATTTGTCTGAAGTTCATCTGTTTCCGATCTCAGCCTCTTAACTAAACAGGTCTGAGAAGAGACCAAAGTTTCCAAGCTAACAACCTTACTTACAAGCTCATCAATCATCTCTGCCATTTCAATCATAGTGAGGGAGTTACCCGAATCTTCCTCCTCAAGTTTTCCCTTAATCTTCTCTCGCAACTGCTCTGCATCGTGTGCCTCTTCTTCCAAGACAGCCATATCTTCCTCTATATCTTTTGATTCTATTCCTATGCCTTGGTCTTGTTGGCTCGCGTGTTTAGCAATAAAATTGTCTCGAAGGGTTTCAAACCTCTCATGAGCATCCTTAACCCTTCCATAAGCTTCTTTAGCTTCTTCAGATGACCGTGCTTGAAACTCTTGCAACTTAGTCAGGGTCTGTTTACAAGAATTCAGAGCCGTGGCTGCCATTAAAGCGCGTGCATCATTATCATCTATGACTGTATCGATGCGAAACTCATCTTGCAAGCTACAAACTTTTTCTTGCATTCCTGTGATCTGGTCCTCAATTTCCCAATAATTGTCGTAGGAACGTTCATACAAACTCCTTACAAACTCTTTCTCGGTCTGCATAGCCAAAATTTCTTTCTGTAGCTTGTCAATTTCGGCTATCCCTTCAACCTTACTCAGACCTAAACTTTGAGTTGTTGGAACACATCTTGCAGCGCTAGCAATCCTTTTAGGCGATCTATTTCTAGTGAGCAACATGGAAGGGTTTCTATGATCCTTCTTTGAGATATTTGGAACTTCCGGAATACCTGGTTTTTGTGTTAGATTGTTGTGGTCAGGAGATGATGAATTTGTTCCAGGAAAGCTCTCTTCATCGTCGTCATCAATTCTATATTCGACTCGTTCAGGGAATACAGCAGCAATAGTGCGGTTCGCACTTTGGAGCTCCTTCGATAGATGATCATATCTCTCTGCTAATGCTCTATATGCTCTAAAAGCTTCTTCAACAAAGTTTACTAGCTCTGGCTTCTTCCTATAGTACATTTCTGCCCTTTGTGCAAATGAGTCCCCATTTTCATTAACAATTTGAAGGGCCTCACCCACCCTCTCCTCCATATCTGTTAATTTTCAATGACAATGAATATTCTTCAAAAGTAAAGGTGTATGATTATGCATCTGTTAACTTGCTATAAGAAACGTGGAGCCACATCGTATATCCCAAAGTTTGTACCGCTCCATATAGCCTTTGTTTTTCATGGTCAAAAATGTAAAACATGAATTTAATATATATTAACTTTATATTTTTTTACCAATGAGAACGAAAGGGTACATGAAGTAGTACACATCTTGGGGTAGAAGATGTGGCTACCAAGAAAGGGGTCGCGACTTAGTGTTATGAACCAAATTGAACTGAAAGAATCATAGAACTATGATATTCCAATCATTATGATACATTACCTAGATATGCTGCCATATTAAAAAGAAAACAAGAAGAAACAACTATTTTTGTATATATTGAAGGAAATGAGATGCATCATGTTTATGCGTATAGGTTGCATGCCATATATTGATGAATTAACAAATCTCCCTAACTCTCAATTCTCAAATAATTAGAGCATGTGAAAGTAATAGAAAAAATGAAAATGTGGTCATTCTAAAATCATGCATGTAAAAAAAATGAAGCCTTCTATCTTGATGATAGTAATGACCCAAAAAATTATGTGCTTTGATGAAATTAATGATAATGTAAAACAGCCAACATAGACATGCATAGTTACATACCTTGGAGGTTTTGTTCTAACCATTTGGACTGTTTTGTTCTGATGTGGCTAACCCACCACCATGAATATGCATTTGTTGCTGCTCTTTGCAACATCTTTAACTTGTGTGACAATTAAGCACATTCAATGCATTGAGGTAAAACATTCATAATAACCAACAAGGTGGCACAATAATAAACCAAGGTACACAATGTCTTATAAGAGAAAAGTTGTGATTTTTAATGATCTTGGAAGTTAAAGAAATTTTGGGTAAAAGAGAAAAAAATGTTGGGAATGTGCATTCTTATAGGGGCATGCATGGAGAGGATAGTTCCCCACAATCATAGGTGTGTATTGTTTTGGATCCTACAAGTAGCTCAAATTTTGGAGGGCTTGTTGGAAGAAACAAATATTTGCTAGATTGACCCTATTGTGCATATTAAACTTAAAAAAGTTCTGATATGTATATAGCATTCCAAAACTTATTTTAGACTTATGTTCCCACTTATTTTAGATAGATAAAGTGTTATTAAACTACAATAGGTCAAGGTATTCTGTGAGATCGAACTAGTAGGTCAATTGTTAAATTAGTTCATATTACAAAAATATAATAAATTAATATTATAACACTATTTAATGATTTTTATTTCAAATATAGAAATTTATCATTACAAAAGTGTTTCATTAAATCATTAAACAATCACTAATGATGATTTTACTATAACAAAATGTCACAAGATAAATTGAAAATATCATTAGAGAATATATGTTTTACGCTCTCATCACAACAAATATCCAAAAATAAATTTTAAACTCAATTAAACAATAACTTTATTCTAACACAAATTAACAAATAACAATTATAATTACAATGAGAATTATAATTATGATTGAGTAAAAAATACTCACATTGATCGAATCAAATTGGTTTATATCAGTTTTGGTACATAATCAGACTAATGAAGTGTTTAATTCATAGTCAAGTCTAATATATAAACCAATTCAAGCCATATTTAATAACTATGGATACATTAAATTTTAATAACCATTTAGTTGAAAATCTCACAAGATGATGTGCATTTAGATAGGCTGAAGGTTAAAAACTTAACATTAACTCAAACATGCGACTATCAAAATACAATTACTTAATTATGTATCATTAAAATGCATTATAAATTGAAGATGTGGCTGAACAATAATATTGTTTGTCTTATAGGTTAGGGATTCAAATATCTTAGTAAACTTTATATATTTTGGAAGTGGATATTTTAAACTATTTTTTCATTCTAATTATTCATTAAATTTTAACTATTAGTGAAATTAATCTCTATACATAATTTTAAATTAATAACAATAAAATTGAAATTAATATATTAGATAGTATAAAGTTAGACAAACATTAAGGTTAACATTGTGATGAACATCAATATCAGTTCATAGCAAGTTACTTAGAGCTACAAAAGCACTCATGTGGAACATCCTCATGCTCTTCCATAAAAAATGGATGCTCCCCAAAAGCTTGATAGGGAAAACTTTCAGCAGTACTCTAAGGTAGAATGCTACAATCGATCATGTCCAGAAGCTTGATTGAAAAATTGTTAAGGTTTCATCTTAAAACCAATTGGTAATGAGAGGAGTAGCCCAATAGGTATTTAAATCATTTCCGATATAATGAGGTACACAATGTGTGACTTACTTTGTAACATGCCTCGTCCACATAAGTCTGTCGGATCAGGTGAAATGCTACATTTGACCCATAATCGGAAAGAAGTTGAACTCCGACTCTTATACCATGTTAAAGTTTCATCTGAGAAGGAATTGACAATGAGAGGGATAGTTCAACGTGTATTTAAACCATTCCTGAGACAATGAGGTATGTGATATATAATTTCCTTTACAACAAAAACATGTATGTCTAACCTTATATCATGTGTTAAATCTAATTTTATTGTTAATAATTTAAAATTATACGAATATAAGACCAATTTTATTAATAATTAAAATTTAAAAAATAATTAAAAAGAAAAAATAATTTAAGATATTTAGTTACGAACCACATAAATTATAAAGAATTTTGTGAAACATTTCCCTTTGATTTACAATAATAACGCGACATGTGATTCACACTACTTATTTTTGTTTTGTTTTAGAATGTATTAATTATCGAAGACCAACATGCAAAGGGCTCCTATACTATAAAAGGGCTATTATTCGCTGCGGCCATTTCCACTTGAAAGAACCATTAAAAGACCGTAACGCAGTCGCCACTGAAACCAACCGCCGCCGATGGATTCCATTTCTTCAACCACCGCCATTTTCGCGGCGCCTCCGTCACTCTCTTCATCCTTCTACTCTCTCTCCACAGCTCAACCTTCATTCACATTCCTCCGTAGGATGAACCCTAGAAGAATGGAGGCTCTTCGAGCATCCCAGGTTGACGCCGCCGCCGCTGCCGCCGACGCGAAGCCTAAGGAAGCTAAACTGTGGGGTGGAAGGTTCGAAGAAAGTGTGACCGATGCCGTTGAGAGATTCACTGAGTCGATCTCTTACGATAAGCAGCTCTATAAGCATGATATTATGGGAAGTAAAGCTCATGCTTCAATGCTCGCTCAACAGGTTTAATTTTACTCTTTCGGTGAAATTACATTCATATTTATTGATTTACACTTTATTGAAGGCATATTCTGAAGTGCATTTTATTGTAGCTTAATTAACAACTTATGAATAGTGCTATGGTTTGCATGGAACTGAAACCTAAAAAAGATAGCTTGCTAGAACCTGAAAACTAGGGTTAAATGGTTATGACCAATATGCTAGTTGATTCAACTGGAACTGTATGGGAAATTGGTTGATCAACAAGTTGATGTGTGCAATTGGCTTAAAAGCATCTAACTTATCAGCCAATTAGCCATAAACTATCCTATTTGAATTATCAGATCAACAATTAAAATTACGTTTTTAGGTTTATAAAAAAGAAAGAAAATCCTCTGTAGTCCAACAAAGCTACTTGCTTATTTTTTTGGTCAAGTAAGCTTGAGCTTATAAGATCTCATGGGTGTTACCAAACACAGACCAAATTGGCTTATAATAATTTCTTTTATGCTTGTCATAGAAGTGAAAGAAAATAAGTTCTTTTATGCTTATCTTTAAATAGCTTATTGAATAAACTGTTAATTAACATGTTTAATCAAACCCACCCTAATTATCATTACACTTAGGGGATATGATTGTAATTATACTAATCTTTGCATATGGGATACAAGTGTAGCTTTTGAAACAGAAGGGATGCTGAGTGTAATTAAATTAAACCTTGTGAGGAGATGGTGAATTTTTATTTATTTATTTTTTAAGTTTGCCAAAGCGGCAATTACACTTTTCTTGATTGATATTTAAATGCTTTGGGTGTTGCAGGGACTGATCACCTTAAATGATCGGGATTCTATTATTGAAGGTCTAAATGAGATTGAAAGACGCATTGAGAATGGCGAGTTCAATTGGAGGACTGACCGAGAGGATGTGCATATGAACATTGAAGCAGCACTTACCGATATGATTGGTGAGCCTGCCAAGAAGCTGCACACAGCTCGCAGCCGAAATGATCAAGTTTTGACTGATTTTCGCCTTTGGTGTCGTGATGCCATTGATAAGATCCTTAAAAGCATGAAGCACCTTCAGGTCTCATTAGTGACTTTGGCTTTGAAGAATGATGGTCTTATTGTTCCTGGTTATACTCATCTTCAGCGTGCACAGCCGGTTTTGTTGCAACACCTTCTGCTGGCTTATGTTGAGGAGGTATGCTTCTAACTTAGTTGTAGTCTTGCACCTATTGTGAATGGTTTATCAAGTTTATCGTCTGGCCAAAAAATGTATCTCAATAATAGGAGTCAATGAATTACTATATGCAATAGGCCTGAGGCCTTGCTTTACTATCAAAATTGTTTGTAAAGCCTGCATTGCCTGTGATTCGTTAAATGAGTAGATCATTAATGATGGCATCTGCACTATACCTACCAAATGGTGATTTCAGCCCTTATAGTGGTAAAACCCCCTTAAAAGGATAAAGTAAGGCTTGGGAAAAGGTGCTGTTCTTGTATTCATGAGTGCTGCACTGCTGCTTAATGTGTCAATCCCGCTTATATGATATGTTCTGTTTTCAGCTACTTATATTATTTTCATCACCAGCCATCAGGCCTTTATTTATGAGTCATACATTATTTGAGTACACATTTATCATTATTGTTTTTTGTAAAAAAATCATGACTTTCTGGTTTATTATTCATTAATGATTTAACTAGTCTAGATTTAAGGAATAGTTTTTAAACTCGTCTATCTTCTTGCAGATTGAGCGTGATGCTGGTCGTTTGGTAGATTGTAGAGCTAGGATGAATTTTTGCCCCTTAGGGGCTTGTGCTTTGGCCGGTACAGGGCTTCCCATTGATCGATTCATGACTTCGGATGCCTTGGGATTTACAGCTCCCTTGAGGAATAGGTACCTCACTTCATTTTCTATATTTGAAGTCAGTCTGTGTAATTGTGCTTGTCTTGCTATTGGTTTTAATCCTTGTATGCTTATATTTTTCCTTACCAACTGATCAAGTGTTGTTATCTTAAACAGTATAGATGCAGTTTCAGACCGAGATTTTGTTATGGAGTTTCTTTCTGCCAATGCCATCACAGCAGTGCATCTTTCTCGGCTTGGTGAAGAATGGGTATTGTGGGCTTCAGAGGAATTTGGATTTATCACACCAAGTGACTCTGTTTCAACTGGAAGTAGTATAATGCCTCAGAAAAAGAACCCAGATCCAATGGAACTTGTTCGTGGGAAGTCTGCCAGAGTCATAGGAGACCTGGTTACTCTTCTCACATTATGCAAAGGACTTCCTCATGCTTATAATCGTGATCTGCAGGTAGCTAAAGAATAAAAGAAAGGGAATTTTATCTTTTTATGCCTTGCATGTTTTCTTTGCTTGTGGGTGTAATTCCTGCATTTATTTTTTTCTCTGTTCCATTTTGTTGAGTTTCATTAAAAGAAGTTCTTTTCTGGAAGTAGGAAGACAAAGAACCAGTGTTTGACAGTGTCAAAACGATTTTGGGGATGCTCGAGGTATCAGCAGAATTCGCACTTAACATTACTTACAATCGGGAAAGAATACAAAAGGCTTTACCTGCTGGTCATCTTGATGCAACAACACTTGCTGATTATCTTGTTAAGAAGGTAAGTCGCATTTGATGATTGGCCTTCTCTAAGTAAGCATTCTGTTAGCAATAAAATTTGTTAGACTGAATGTTTCATAGCTCATCTGGTGTAAAATTAACATCAAGCTGCATACCACTGTCCAAGTTTGCATTTGAACCCAATCTCAAATCCCAGTCCACGACACTCAGTACCTGTCATCCTCATCCAGTCAACCTCAACCATGTCAATATAGAAAACAAAATTAAACACCTTCCCCCTCCTTTCCCCAAGTCATTTGAATGAAGGAAATAAATGTTTACCATGTTTATATTTTATAATCTTTCATATGCATAATGCAATAAATAAACTACTGCTTGAATTGAAATTTTCTGTGTGGATTATATTTAGTATTTAGCAGTTAAAAAGTCACATCTCACATGCATCTATTATCAATTCGTCCGATATTCAGGATATTTTTCTTGTCTCAACAGTGATGGTCATTTTACTTTGCAGATTTCCTTCTTTTATTCAAAACAAAAAAACATGATCCCATGTACCTCAAAGGTCTTTAGCTCTTACATTAGCATTGTTCTGTCATAGGTCATTGTTCTCTCTCTCTACATATATATATATATATATGCCATCTGTAAGGTCTTATAGGGTGGCACAATTTGACTTTCTCCTTTCCTTTTAGCACTAATCATGTAGATGTTTTAGTTTGACAGGCATTAAGAAGTGGGAACAATCACAGAATATTGACATGCCTGCATTTTTAATATTTTGTACTTAGTAGTGAACTGTCAAGGCATAAGCCTTGTATATCATAACTTTCTGGTCTTGTTACACACTATTTCTACTTTCTTATGTTGCAATTGTATTAGATCTTTCTTTATATCCTATCAAGAATTTTAATTTTTGAACTATCCTTTCTCTTTTCCCTTTTCATAGTTCTGCAAATTTGCCTTAGGTTCTTAACCTTTTCCTTTCACATTCAGGGAGTGCCATTTAGGACATCTCATGATATCGTTGGAAGAGCCGTTGCATTATGTACATCGAAGAACTGCCAACTGCTGGACTTGAGTCTTGACGAGCTGAGAAGTATAAATACAGTCTTTGACGAGGATGTGTATGAATTTCTTGGAGTAGAAAATTCGATCCAGAAGTTTAGCTCTTATGGATCCACCGGGTCAGCATGTGTTGCCAGCCAACTTGATTATTGGATAAAGAAGCTTGAAATCAATTGAAGATTACTCTACTAGTATGAAATTCTCATAATATCTAGAAGCAAATTTTCTTACCCTTAGAATAGTAGCTCAATGCTTAGCCATGATCCCACAACATGTTATTTTGGAATAAACAATGTCAAGCAAGATGGCTCATGCAAGGATAGCTTCAAATATATTGTGACTATTTGTTGTTAAATGGAATTATTCAGGTTTAATGAATAGGTTATGTGATTGTTCTTGCATTCGACATTGTCTGTTTGACTGAAATGACAGCATGCAATAGTAGCATAATCAATTTAGATAGTTTTTTATGAAATGATATCTTCTTGAGCTGAAATATAGATTTTATCAGTATAATTATCATAATCAGCAATTTTTTGTTAGAATGCCCTTTGAATTTTACCCAACATATAACAAAAAAGAAACTAGGTTTTAGATTTTTTTTATAGTAGCGGTAAATTATAGGTTATAAGTTTTTTTGTGATGAATTATCTTTACCGATTTTTTGTATGTATATCTGATAGTACATGATCTACTAATTGTATATGAATCTTTACACTTATAATACATTAAAAACAATTTTGAGGTAAATATTTACCTCTTGTGAAAAATTGCTTTATTTCGTAGGAATCAATGTTGTAAAACCCGAGCTGTACGTTAAACCAGGAGAGGTCTCGTATTAGGTTTAACCGGTTTAAACAATTAAACCATCTTGTCAAACCGGGTAATTCCATAAATAATCAATAATTTTTATATTTATAGTTATATATAAATGTAAAACTTTATATAATTAAAAATTATGTATAATTATATATTTGAAGTAATACATCATCTTTTTTGGACCGTAATAAAACAAAATATTATAGTAGTGTTCCATTTTCCTTAGTTTTAAGTGAACCATTCAGTTTGCTTCCCGGGTTAATCCTGTTTAACCGGGTTTAATACGGTCGGACCGGATTTTCTCCAGTTCAAAGCGGTCCAACTCTCATTCGGTTAAGATTGCAAAATAGAACCATTTTCAAGTTCGGTCAGTGGTAGGATCGTCCGGCCTGGTCCGGTTCTCCCATTGAATAGTTAGATTATGTCAACATATATTAATCTTAATATAGCATTTTTCTTTAAATTAGTTTTTTTTCTTTCTGACATGTATCCTCGCACCGGAGGCAATTCTGTCCGAGCCAGGAATATCCACATATACGTGTTAACTCTCCCCGAGGACATCTTTAAATTAGTTTGTGCCTACATCAACTCCAAACACCCTCCAATGAAATGGGGAAAAAAAGGCTCAAATTGTTATTTGCAATATAATTCTTAAATGAGGAAATTATAAGGAAATGATTGTATAAGCAAAATCTGACTCGTGGAATGGTTTACAGTAACAATATGAAACCTGGTGATAACCCTTACAACTTTGTATCCAATTCAATAAATTTATAGATATAAAAAATCTCAAACATGGATTGAACTGGAAAGTTTTGTCATCAAAGTATAAGATACGATCACATTGTATTACACTAAGTCCCTGAAAACCATGTTCTAATATTGTAAAACAGCTAATTGATGAATTACCAAAGTCATGATTATTTGAAAATCAACAGAAGTGAAGGTTCTTAGAGTTATTCAAATCGCCATTTGTAGTAATAAAAATGCAAATTCCCGTATTAGCAACATAACTACACTCTACAATTCAGCATTTACCTGAATTTTCAACACCAGAACCAAGGGAGAACCTGAGAAATGCTTGCAGTGCTTGCTTATATTATTATCCTTTTGAAAACAAGGCTTCGCATCTGAAGGGGCCGAGTTAAATGAAATTGTTCTCTTTCCCGACTATGGCTTTCGGTTGACGTGTTCTTAAATGACGAATACCAGGCTTGTCACTAATCACTGTGGTAAAATCATTTGCCTGACCAGAATTATTATCTGTAGCTTGTTGGTTGTGAATTTTGTATGCTTCCGCGCTGCTATTATTTTCTAGAGAGGAGGATGCTGGATCTTCGGCAACAATGTGAATTACAGGCTTCCGCGCTTTGTTTTTCTTGCCTGGCTTTTCAGCATCCAACTTGGCCTGCAATCAAATTACTCTATGATCATTAGCACATACCAAGTGGTTTTGATGAGGTTATCTGAATTTATCATCTCATATACACATTTAAGCATATAATTGTAAAAACTTACAAAAGTCCAGGCCATTAAAATAGATGCCAGATGCAATAAAGGGTTCTAATGGCTGAGATCAAAGTTTTGGGATGGAGAATACCAGTGAGTTCTTTATGGGACCAGGGGGGTTCAGAACAAGTGCGCTCTGGAGCAGTTTAGCACATTCAGAAGCGGCCACACTTGCATCCTCATCCACAGCTGAATCGTTCATAACGCATTCAGTGTTTTCCGATTTTGGTTCCCTATTTGTGCACTTAGAATGTGTGCAGCCGCATGATGGTCCGCATCTCCCACCAGTGGATCGACATCTGCAATTTTTCGTCTTGCACAAGGACTTCTTACTGCATGAACAGCAAAGCCCTTCAGCTGTTCTCTCCTTTTTAACATTACTTCCATTTGAACTGTAAGTTTCAGGGGTATCTATTTCTAACAGTAACTTGTCATTGCTCTTGTCAGAGAAAAGAGGCTGCAACAGATTCTGCTAATTGAGAAATACCACATCTTAAGATATTAGCACAAATACAGCTATAATTTCATTTTCATGTCCATGGCACATACCTGCTTGTTATCCTTACAGTCAAGCTTCTCCTTCTTTAATTGTAATTCCCTAAGTAGATCACTAAGGACATTTACTTGTTCCTTTAAATCTTGGATATCTAAATCCTTCTCCAAACTGTCACAGTCTTCCTCCTGTGACGGAGACCTTGAGGTAACAAAGGAGAGGGTTAAAACACACTATAAAAGGAGTGACAAAGCTCTATGGTAAAAGCAAAATGCTAGAATTTGACATTGCAAAAGGTAAAACTAGTTACAGTTTTCACCTTAACTTTTCCTGCTTCTGCAACTCAATTTCTTCTTTCAGCTTTGAATTCTCTTCAGCCATCCTGAAAATTCCAAAATGTTAGAATAAGGGCCGTTAAATTAATATGCATTTCAAAAATTCATGTAGACAATAATCATTGTGCACAAGGCAGTTGTACCATAGTTTTACGAACCATATAACTGGAAAACTTCAAATTAATGGTGCAATATGGAATCAATGTAGAAGCTTTGGTTCACTGCGTACTAGTTGTTATGTCAATCAGATTTGAATTCCAAAATCTTAATCATACATATACCAAATAGGCAAGTGATTAATACACCAAAAACTAGAGGAATATGGAGCAACATAATTTAAGAAAAACAAAATGGCATCTCCAACCAAGTTTCTGAGATTACATAACATTCAACTAGATTTCAAATTAATATATACACTAACATGGGTGTCCTAAGGTCAAATACAAGTTAGTAAAATTTGGCACATTTATATGTTAGCCTTCAAACAGTAAAATAACAATTTGAATGCTCAGAATTTTAAAAACTCGCGATGCTAGCAGTTGCTTAAGTGTGAACATTCCTAATCTAGCATAAATAGAATAAGAAGATAGATTCCCACAGTAGAAGAATCATATTGACAAATACATACTACAAACATCTAAATGATATTTAGTAATCAAATATGATGGGTTAAAAAGTACTTCTCTTTATTAAATACAGGGGAGAACTCCACAAAAAATGAAATGAATAACAGAGTTGAACCTTTTGAATACCTATTAAAGAAGGGCTATAAGCATAAGCCAAGCGAAAGGAAGATATGAGTGAAATCAAACTTACTTTTCCATTATGGATTCATATTGAGAACATAAGTCGTGCAACTGACTAGTGACTTCATGTTCATTCTCAGCATCCTGCACCGCCAATTTTTAGTGATGTTTTTAATAAGTTGGCAACATATTAATCAGGCCAATGCTACAAAAAAGCAACCAAGCACATTCAATATACATTTTCAACTGAAGCAATGTCTATCAAATTGATTAAATAATGCTTCAGTCTTCCAAGGGTTAAAGATAAGATTCTCCTCGAGAGCTTAAATATTACAACCTTCGAGCATGAAATTCTACACACAAAAATATGAAAGGAAAAAGGCAAGGGGATGTACAAAATATCATTATCATTATTGGATACGATGAGCAGCACAGGGCCATGAACCTCAGTCCCGACATTAATCAAATATAGACATCCTCGAGAAGGATCCACCAGCAAGACTCAGCCAAAGTAGTAAGTAAATAGGCAGGTAGTAAGTGAATATCGTTATTCAACACAACACATGAACCATATAGCAGTCAGTCAAATACATATGCATATATCCTATTCAAAGGACACCCACAAGCCTACGAGTAGTGCCTATTAAATTGAAATAACACCAAATTATGAAATGTTTAATCCACAAGCAACCAAATATTTCTATTGATTTAAAATTACCTGAATTACTTGATTGTTTCTATCTTTTCTAGGACCTACACAAACCAGTAAAAGAAGGCAGTAAAGAAATGAATGAAACGGTGCCAAAAATAAATCAAAGAAATTAAAAGGTTGAAACAAGAAAGATATTAATGTCCTCTAACCAGATAATCTATTTGATATAACTTTTCGAGCTTCTATCATCTCTTTTAGACGGTTAGTAGCAGCAGAAGCTTCTTCTGTCTTCCTTTGCAGTACCTGACAGAAGAATGATAGAAAATTGGCAACTTTAAGAAAAAACGACAACCATAAAGACAGTGAGGAAACATAAAAAGTTAGAAAAATGCAATGAACCAACCATTTTAAGCCTCTCATTTGAAGCCAGCAAACTACAGGTCTTGAACTCATTCCTCCTTCCATCTTTCTTAAGCTGATGATGCAGGAAGATATATTCCATAAGATAAATATACTAACCAAAAGGAAGATACTAGATACAACAAGTTGATCTGTAAATAGCAATTGTTATGTTTATCAATTATATAATTTGATATTCCTCCTCTTCAAAAACATTCTTCATCAATGAAATCTACACATTGATCCAAATTCAAATCTAAATCATAGACCAAAGAGAACATGGGAGAATAAGTACCTGAAGAACTTCTTTTTCCAATAAGGCCTTGCATAATCTAAATTGGACGGACTCTAACTTGAGCTTACATTGTAATTGAACCTACGTACAAACACAAAGTTTGATACCCGGAGCGAATGAGGATTGAAAAAGGACTAAACCAAAACTTAAAAAGTCAACCCACTTAGGTTTCGTTTGTGAGTTGGGTTTCGAAGGGGAAGGAATAGAAATGGAAGGCGTCATTTCATAAGTGTATTTCATGGCTCCCAAGCCTTCCATTTCTCATTCTTCCCCTTCAAAATCTAATTCACAAAGAGACCCTTAAGAAACATTACCTTCTGAGCCTTCAAACTCTGAATCTCACAATGCAACTGGTTAGTCGATTCATCAACTCTTTTCCTATGGGTTGAAAATTGGGATTGAGAGCCTACTTTTTTCTTCAATTCTGCAACCTAGAAAAAATAATAATGATATAAACCACTCGCTAAATACCACATTTTTTTCCACTCTGCTAGTGCAAATTAATGTTTACCTGATCTTCAAGTAAGTTCAGCTTCTGAAGATAATCTTTTTTAAGCTTTTCAACCCCATTGTTGCTAGCAGATGAATCATTTCCCTTTTGCTGCCTTAATTCTTCAATCTCCATCTGCAAAATTACAAAATACCCGAAATAAGGAAAAACTCCCAATTCCTATCCTACGATTTTGTTTCTTCACAGAACAGAACTCTTCAGTAATAAAATCAAGTGACTCGATGAACACAATTTTTTTGTTTTGAAATTCAGCACAATAATCACTTACTAGAATTTTCACTTTCTATATCCAAAATTCTTTCACTCGCGTTAAGCACTTATGAAGTACCAACACCAATACGAGATGTAATATTTCTTATTATATAAGATGATTGTGTATATTAATTTTCAAAATCTTTTATTGGAAATGTTATGTTTCTTACTTTCTTGAGTTAGGATTTTTTCTCATGTGTATGAGGAGTATTTTTGTTGATTGACATGTAATAATCTTATCAAAAAATATTATAATGTAAGAATTTTTTTACTAATAATATATCTATCACTTGTATTTTATTATTATTAGGGTGTTGGCCGGTACTCCGCTTTGGTCGACCCACATTCTTATTTTTTGATATAAGTGTATAAGTATAAAAAATGAAACATATAAATTCAATAGAAAATGTAAATTTAAGAATATAAGATGTAATAGTTGATATGATATACACAAAACTTTTATAAATTTCTGAGACATCTAATAATCATTATTGAGTTGTTGGATATATTTTTTTCATGTGCTATTGTTTTAGTTTTGAGTTGAGAAAGAGAAGATAAAAAAGAATGAGTGGATGACTAATAATGTATTAATGAAAAAAATGAAAGCAAAATGTGGAAGTTTCCATTTATTAAGGAGAGAGCTTAAAAATGATAAAAATGGAATTTAAAAATTGTACCATGCATGATGGTTATTACTTGATTTGGCTTTATTAATAGTATAGATTAGCTTTTAAATATAACAAAATAAAAATAAATGATATATTAAATGTCTATAAATTTTAAATATTATATGCATCTTATATATCATGTTTATTTTTTTGTTGATTACAGAGCTCACAGAAAAATATATCCTTTTGGTTAGTGAATTTTGTAAATAAAGTTGTTTGCAAAATGAATTTTGGAGGAAAATATGAGAGTCATCAAATATATTTATGAGTTGAATAATTTTGTAAATATAGACTTATGATTTTCATTTTTCATTTATTCTCATTCAAAATGCAACTTCTAAACAAAATGTAACTAAATAATATTTTACTTTCTATATAATCTTTGCTGAATTGGATGTTCTTAATTGCACATAAATTGGGAGCTTGATTTTTTCCATCATTGTGGAAAATCATGCGAGTAAAACTATAAGAAGTCTTGTTTTTTAGTTTTATAGGAAAAGCTTGTAGATGTTGTTTGATAAATTAAAAATGGAGGGAGAAGTCAGAAGTTAAAAGAGATTGTGACTTTTAAAAATTAAATTTCGAATAATTTTTCAAAATTGCAAGAACCTTCAACAATTCATGATTATGACTTACTTTTGCCAAATAAATATTATATATGAAAATTGTTATCTCAAATTTCAATAAAATGTTACATATCCTAAGTAATAAACAATTTCATAGATTTCAATTGTACTAATAATAATTTTGAAAATAAATTTCAATTCCATAAATTTCTATATTAGTTTCCCACTTTTAGTAGACAACACACAAGAGAAATGATATTGTGGGAAGAATGACGTTTCTCGTCATGTCCATTTAATGAATATGGTAAGTTTTGATAGAGCATGTGTATTGTAATACGGAAATGTATTTATTTCCTATGCATTAACTCGATTTATGATACTATCAGAATAAAACAGATAGATCTAAAGAAGAATATGGGTAAGATGATCGAAATCTTTAACTATTAATTTCTTAGTTTAAATATTTATTTTTCCACATTGCAACAAGTAGCAAATAGAATATAACACACATTTCTCTACCATATGTTTTATAATATCCACTCAAATTATCATATATATATATATATATATAAATTTAAGGTATCCACCTAAATTACCATATATATATATATATATATTGTAAGGATATTGTTTCATCTCAGTATTATGATTAGTCAATCGTATCGGTCGATGAAAACTTTCCTAACAAATCAACACATATTACGTTGGAAAACTTTCCTTTTTTACCAAATGCAATGTCACACATTGCCCTGACAAACATGTTCACAAAGTTGCCTACACGACAGAGTTAGTATATCTCTACAACACCGACAGATAGATATGCTCAAAAGGACAATGTTGTATCATCTATAATGATAATATATTCCCAAAAATGCAAATCACTCGACTCACATTATAAATATTTGAATGTATTTATTTATAAGAAGATGGAATGTCTCAATCTATTTTCTCTCTCCAATATACACTTATAAATATTGAGTTGAGTGTAGAAATCCATTTTTCAAGTACTCGCTCAAAATGTTCATAGTGGACATTTGCTTTGTATACTATCATATTTTAATGACCTTCTTCCAATGTTAAAGAATAGACACTTACTATATTAAAATTAGGGAAGATGATATATAATTCTCTTAAACTTTACTTCTTTTGTAAGTGAGAATTATTAACTTTTATTTCATTTCAATCAATCCTTAAACTTCTCTCATTCATAAATTGGATCCTTCCTTAAGTCTTTATTAAATTATTTAACAATCAAATGTAACCATTTTTTTAATGTACACAATTAATTTGTTTATTTAAAAGTATCTAGAAACCACATTTAGTCGAACATCACTTGTCAACCACCATTCTCTGCAAGAAGAGGCATTGTCCTCTGGCGAAGAATCGTCAAAACCCTCACCGTTCGATAAATCCATGCGATAGGAAACAAACATCATTTACTATCAACGGAAGTTGGTTCAAGTGGTATATACTTGATTCCCTTAAACAAGGTCTCGGGTTCGAGTTTTGTGGATGAAAAAATGTTCATTTGGAGAGTTAGCCTCACTTACGTGTAAATGTTTCCAGCTTGGATAAGATTGTGGCCAGTACGAAGATACATATGGGAAACGAAAAAATCTAATTCACTTTGATTCACCATAAATTTTTTATCGGAAAATCAAATCAAAACCAAAAAGGCAGAGAAATTCAAAAGTAGCTCTCTTTGTAGGAAAGGAATCAAATGCATCAAATCTCAATGGAGAAATGACAACGAAGACTCCAAATAATTTGAAAATGAAATCAGTAATTGAGTTAGATAGAGAAATAGAAGGTACACTGGTTCAAAGAGACAAAAAGTATCTCTATTCTGTATCAGATGGTATCTACAACTGAAATGGAGGGTTGGTGAAGGAGTTGATCTATAAATAGTAGGAATTCAAAAGTGAAGTGGCCTATTTGAAACAAACTATCATCGTGAAAAAGATAGTACTTTTTATTATATTTTTAAATAAATTAATCAATGGTGTATATTAAAAAAATTGAATGGTCAGATTTCATTGCTAAATAATTTATCCATAACTTAACGAAATGACTTATTTTATGAACGACAGAAGTTTAAAGTTTAATTGGGATGAAATAAAAGTTTGTAATTCCTACTTATAAAATGGGTAAAATTTAAGGAGTTATATATATTTTTCCTTTAAAAATATATTATTTTTACTAGTTATTAATATAATTATTTAGGTAAAGGATGAGACATTCAAATTTCAATACAATAATAAGTTGACTGGTCAATCATCCTCAATCGTATTAGATACGAAATTCGTACACTAAGTCATAATTTTATAATAAAATATATCTATACTAATATATAAAGAGAAAACTTAAATTAACTGCCAGTGGAGTAATTTCTATTCCCTATTTTACCCTTTATAAGTCTAAAATATAATTATTCTATAGTTTATGATGTCTGTTTATATAATTAATGTTTCATTTTAAACTGCCGCAACAGTTTTGTTTTCTGGAGAATGTGGATAAGTAAGTTTGTTCTCATTTTAAACACCATGTACGGTGGTTTCCTTTTTGTAGGGAGAAAGTGGATGGACAATGACAGTTTATATTTTTAATAAAACTTCCATTCTGTTGTTAAAACATGATCACCCTATAAACTATAAATCACAACATGATTGGTCAATATTTCCTTTCCTTCTCTATTCTATCTCACATTTTTGCAACTTTCAGGTATTTCTCTTTTTTGTGTCTTCTTTTCAATTAATCTATCTTTTCTGTGATAAAGATAATTAATTTTTCTTTATATATCAAATAAATATGTGTTGTTTCTACGTTTATCAGTATTGTCGAGACACAAACAACAAATAATTTTTCTGTTGCTAATATAAAGACAATGAATGATGTTTATAAGTAAAAGAGTAAACACTAAATACCCACCATGGTCTTTATTTCCCTGTGTATTAGTATTCCTATTCCAAAAAATAGTCACTTCACATACCATTGTAAACAAACCTCTGATATACTGAAATAGAGAGCAAGTCTCATATGAAAGGAAGAATAGAAATTTATGAATAATAGCTTATCCATTCATTTCACCACAACAATATTATATAACCAATACAAATAACTATTTCCCTGAGATTAAGGATCAGAGGACAGTTTCCTCATAACCTCTTATATATATTAGTATACTGTTGTGTATATCAGTATTGTGAAGTAAATATGTGCCAGAAAAAGTATTGTCAACTAAATCAACACAACATAAAATATGTTCATCCAGGTAAACATACTTTATCATGTTACTTAAAATTATATATAGGTTAATGACTCTTTATATATTACTATACATGACTCTTTCTATGTATGTCAGTATTGTGAAGACAACATACAACACAAAATATGCAAGTAAATCAACACATCAACAAATTACATTGGATTGGTGCTGTGCAAGTTCATCATCCAGGTAAACATACTTTATCATGTTACTTAAAATTATATATAGGTTAATGACTCTTTATATATTACTATACATGACTCTTTCTATGTATGTCAGTATTGTGAAGACAACATACAACACAAAATATGCAAGTAAATCAACACATCAACAAATTACATTGGATTGGTGCTGTGCAAGTACATCATACAGGTAAACATAATTTATCATGTTAGTTAAAATTATATATATGTTAATGAATCTTTTTATATATTAGTATACATGACTCTTTCTATGTACGTCAGTACTGTGAAGACAACGTAGAACACAAAATATTGTTAACTAAATCAACAAATTACATTGGATTGTTGCAGTGCAAGTTCATCATCGTGGTAAGTCATATTTTATCATCTTCAATTATTAATCATACAAAAGATTAAATATTACTGCTAACTTATAATTTCATGCATTACAAAACTAATAATTATTATAACCACAAATTCAAAATTTAAGAAATCTGTTGATTTCACACATACAAAATTAAGCTAAAATTTAACCTAATCAAGCAAGAAATAATGAAAATGACTCCAGTAAAATAAACACAAAATACCAACTAAAACCATATCAATGAAAGAACACAAAATATTCTGAAATAAACCTACACATCAACAAATTACAGAACAATACAAAATCATCTATACTAATATTAATTTACAGAAAGATGGAATGCCTTACAAAACCTTAAATCCATAAAAAATTATTATAAGCACAGATGTAGAATTTATGAAATCTGTTGATTTCACACATCCAAAATTAAGCTAAGATTTAACCTACTGAAGCAAGAAATAATGAAAAAGAACATCAAAATACCAACTAAAAACGAAATCAATGAAAGAACACAAAATATTTTCAAATAAATATACAGATCAAGACATTACGAAACAATATAACATCATTATAATAAAAGTTAATGTCCAAAAGTAACAGCTAAACACCATGTGCACTCCTTACTTAAAAGTTTCAGCAACTGATGTCCTCGGAGCACAATAGCATCTAAGATAACAATAAGAAAGTATTCAGAAACAAAAACTCTACTATACTTATTTTCCTAAGACTAACTATAACCATATGAAATCATTCATCTCCTAAGGTTTATCACACATACATGAATTAATAAGTAACAAAGCGTAACACAGTATATACTTCAGCAAAGAATGATAAACTCAAGGAGATTTTAACTAAATCGAAAATCACAACATAAAACTATAACATCATTATAATAAAAGATGGAAAATAAATATGGAAATGCCTTAGAAAACCTTAAATCCATAAAAAATGATATGAAGCACAGATCAAGACTTGATGAAAAATAATAATTTCATGCATCCAGAATTAATCTAACATCTAACTTAATGAAACAACAAATATTTTCTAGTATGAGTTGCAATGGAAAAAGAACATAAAAACCAAATGAATCAAAGAGAAGGGTATACAAAATCAAGCATTTAAAAGGGAATACAGAATCATTATCCTCGAAGAACCAGAAAGGGAAGGGTAGGTGAGCCTTCATAGAATGAGCTCCAATGGTGAAGGATAGGATGAGCCGCACACCTCCTTCATACTAGGCACAACCTTTATTTCTTACAGGGAATAGAAACCCTAAAAGGCAGAGAATGAATGGTGGCTGAAAAAAAATAGAAGTTGTGTTCAAAATGTAGGATTTTTAGGTTTTAATCAAAGGAAGCTAATTTTACATCCCAAAATTGCCCTCACATTTTTTTCATAATCCCCAAAATGCCCAGTCTTATTTAATTTAAATGATTCATTTTTTATCTTTTATAATGTATAATTTATAATGTCATAAATGTCAAATATAATATTTACTTTCCAACATATGTTTACATTTCATTAACAATTATTATTAATATCTTTGTCATAATTATGCTTTCTACAAAATATTATATAATATCAAACAAATCTTTAAAAATTACTACATCTATACTAATATACATCAAACAAAAAGGGAAAATATCTTTTCCTTTTCAGTATGTGATTAAAAAGTTTTTAGTAGCTATAGTTAAATTTCAAATTTGTTAATTGTATAAATAAATATTTTCCCACGTTAACTCTCAAATTAAATATTTAAAGTTTTTAGTAGTTGTGGTTAAATTTTACTAACATATTAGTTCTCTATTATTGATTCTCTTCATTATTTACATACATCCAAAAGCATAAAAGCCCATACTACATATAATTACAAAAATAGAAACATTCATAATCTTATAATTTAAATATCATAATTGTATACAGTTGTCTTACATAATTTTACGTGTCATTACAGATAATGAAAAATTCAAATAGACATGAATCACAAGAGGAACGACGACACAGAATAAGGCAATATGTTAGACAAAGAAGGAACAACATGAACATAGAGCAAAGACAACAAGAATTAGCAAGGAGACGTTTAACACGCTATAGACTAAACAATGACAATGAAGCACAACAAAATCAAAACAATATTCATGTTTGCACAAACTTTGAACAAAGAACTACAAGTATTACTACATTTGTCACATATCATTTACTTAAACTCAAAAAAATCAAATATTACTCATGTTAAAGTCCAAATATTAATATATTACAATATCTAGACGTTTAACACGCTATAAACGAAACAATGACAATGAAGCACAACCAAATCAAAACAATATTCATGTTTGCACAAACTTTGAACAAAGAACTACAAGTATTACTACATTTGTCACATATCATTTACTTAAACTCAAAAAAATCAAATATTACTCATGTTAAAGTCCAAATATTAATATATTACAATATCTTTTATTTAACTTTATTTTGTTGTATTTTTAGGATCTATTCATAATCCTTTTGAGACTATATCAACAAATATTTCAAGTTCAATGAGATTGACGTCTGTACGTCAAATTGCTAGATCATCCTTTCGACAACAATTTCGCACAGGTAATTTTATTGATAGTTGAAATATATACATTATGTAAAATTATTTATTTTATTATAACTTAATTCTATTATTGTAGTTGTCACATATATATTATCAAAATTAAAAACACTATTTGACAAATTACTGAAATTAATCTTAAAATTCTAATGACATTATTGATAATTGAAATATATACACTATGTCAAATTATTCATTTTATTTTATTATACTTAACTCTATTATTGTAGTTGTCATATATATATTTTGTTAAACTAAAAACACTATTTGAGAAATTACTGAAGTTATTCTTAAATTTGATATGACATAGTGGTAATATTATAAAATTTCATAATTTTATTCATATTTTAGGATATATTCATGGTCATGTTGAAAATATACCAACAAATATTTCGAATACATATATATTTTGAATACAATAAGATTAAAGTCTCGCTGGTTGTGACAATGATTTTTAACCAAATCATATAATTTATATACTGTATTTTTTTGCAGATGATGTCACTAATATTATAAGGTATCATGGAAGTCATGACAATGAAGCAGACCCAAGTCATCGCCGTAGTTCCGAAACTAACAATGGTCAATATAATTTTACTAAATTATACATATATATCATATCAATATATGTATAACATTTTACATGCCTTCATCTGAACCTAAAAGTTGTTCTTACATTTTTTGTGTAGCTTACAATAATGACGCAGGACCAAGTCATGTACAAACCGCTGAAAGTATTATTGGTTAGCATTTAAAAAATAATGTCTAATTACTTCACGAACAGTATTTGATTCTAAATTTTCAATTAACTTCCAATTTCACCATTCATAAAGTTACATCATATTTTTCGTTAATTTATAATAAGCTTATAATTATATAACTGTTTTGTCATCAGATATACATTCCGATGGACAAAATTATCATACAGATCAAGACAATGAACGAAGATCAACTCATCAACATAACCATGTCATTCATTCTGGTTCGTATAATAACAATACATCATTTATTATCCAATACATGTTTTTTCTGCTCTACATCATTTGTAAAATCTTTAAAAAAACATACAATTCTAATTTGTATATATTTTTTAAATTATTCTTTTAGGTAATAACTTTGGTGCAAGACACTATAATGAAACACATTAGAATGAACCAATATTATCTTCTTTTCATACTAATGTACGTGCTATATTTTCATATAAAATTTCTAAATAATTAATTAAAATTATTCCTTCTAGACTATGAAAGATAACTTCAACGAACATCATCCTTCAAAAATATGTTTATTATTACCATTCATTATTTCAAATATACAGGTGTTCAATCATCATCAACATCATTCCATTTCCCCCCAGAACAGGATACAAATAGTAGATGCACCTTCCAATCAAGACATAACAGTGCTAGAAGCTTCCGAAATAACAGAAGAATGATTGCATCCCAATTACCTACTCCAAATTCATGTACATGGTGCAATGCAAAATTATTTCACCATTAGACACAAACTATTTGTTGTTTAAATGGTAAAGTTTGGTTGCAACAAATAGATACACCTCAACAACTGCTTCACTTAATTGATGACTCCTCAGTTGAAGGAAGGCATTTTAGGCAACATATTAGGGGTTACAATCATATATTTGCATTTACTTCATTAGGTGTTCATCTTGATAACAACTTAGCCGCAACTGGACGTGGTATATATACCTTTCGTGCCCAAGGTTCAATTTATCACAACATTGGGGGACTACATCCCAGTGAAGGAGATAGACCACGTTTCCTGCAATTATATATCTATGATACAGATCATGAATTACAGAATAGGATGTTGGAAAACCCCCAACTTCATGAAAATATAGTTTCAAAGTTACAACATATACTTCATCTTCATAACCCCTTTGTAAATGTCTTTAAGCAACTTGCATCACGAACAAATGTTCATCAATGTAGCCTTATTATTAGAGAGCATCCTGCTAACCAACCCCAATATAATCTTCCAACTACTTCACAAGTTGCAGCAATTTTTGTTGTTGGAGATGTTGAAACAATGATAAATGGAAGGGATATCAAAGTCACAACTCATGCAGGAAATCTAATGAGGATCCAAGAAACTGTAGGATATTATGATCCCATGCAATATCCTATTCTCTTCCCATATGGAACGTACGGGTGGGATACAAACACAACAACCCATAACGGTAGACGTATTACATGTCGAGAGTATTATAGTTACATGCTACAGGTACTTTCCATTAATAATATGTATACCATATTTCAATACTATATTATTTTTATTACTTCATTCACAAACATAACAATTTAACAATGTCTATTTGTAGATTCGTCTCAATGATCAATCATTATTGTTACGATCGGGACGACTTTTACAACAATATGTTGTTGACAACTATGTCAAAGTTGAGGCAGGAAGGTTGAGGTGGATCCGTCAAAATCAAAATAATATTCGTGCTGAAGTGTATCAAGGTTTACAAGATGCTTTGCATGTAGGAGAATATAATGCAGGTAACCACTTACAAATTAAATTTCAAGCAATAATGACAATTGAATTTACATATATTAATATAATCATTTTATTGGTACAGCAAATATTGGCCAACGAACTGTATTACCATCATCCTTCATCGGTAGTCGTCGAGACTTAACTCAGCGTTATGAAGATGGTATGGCCATTGTGCTTAATGATGGCAAACCAGACATTTTCCTTACAATGACATGTAATCCATCTTGGAACGAAATCACTTCCGAGCTTCAACATTTTCAAACTGCACAAGATCGCCCTGATTTGACAACAAGAATATTTCGGTCGAAATTTGAACAGTTGAGGGCTGATGTCATTGATAAAGGCGTCTTGGGGAATGTTAAGAGTTATATGTACGTTACGGAATTCCAAAAAAGAGGATTGCCACATGTGCACATGCTTCTTATTTTGGAAAACAATGATAAATTACGTAGCCCACAAGAATATGATGCAATTGTGAGGGCATAAATACCATATTATGATGAGGAACCACAATTACATCATGCAGTCTTGAAGCACATGGTTCATGGACCTTGCGGTATGCTCAATCCGAATGCCCCATGGATGAAGGATGGAGGTTGCAAAAAAAACTTCCTAAAATTTTCTGCGCACAAACACGTCAGGGTAGCGACTCTTATCCAGAGTACAAAAGACGATGTCACGAACCTGTGACTCTCAATAGACGTATCGCTATTGATAAGCTATTGATAATCGTTGGGTTGTTCCTTAAAACCCTTGGTTGTTGCTGAAGTATGATTGTCACATAAATGTCGAGGTATGTAGTAGCATTAAGAGCATAAAATATCTATATAAATATGTTTACAAAGGCCCAGATCGAGTAGCAATGGAAGTGCATAGAGGGATAAATACTGATGAAATACAACAATATGTTGATGCAAGATGGATTTGTGCACCAGAAGCCTTATGGAAAATATTTGGATTTAATCTTTACCAATTGTATCCTTCAGTTGTAAGATTACAAATTCATTTGCCAAATCGCCAACAAGTACGGTTTTATGACCATCAAATGGTCAATGACATTCTAAATGATGATCATAACTCAAAAACCATGATTACACAATTCTTTGCACTAAACCAATTGGATGTAGAAGCAAGACATTATATATACACAGAAATTCCAAAACATTATACTTGGGACAAAGGCAATAAGGAATGGAATCGAAGAAGAAATCGAATGAGGGTTTTAGGTAGAATATACACAGTATCTCCTTCAGAATGAGATAAATTTCGTGTTTTGTTGAATCATGTTAGAGGTCCAACCTCCTGGGAATCCCTACTTACAGTAAATGGCACTTGCTTCCCAACTTTCAAGCAATCAGCTCAAGAACGAGGTTTTTTAGAGGGAGACGACAGTATTCGTCAATGCTTACTTGAAGCTTCAAATTTACGAACACCAATTGCATTAAGGAGATTATTTGTTACAATATTAGTGTTCTGTGAACCTACTGATGTTAAAAGTCTATGGGAAGAGTTTGAAAGTTATATGGTAGAGGATTACCCTTCAACAAGCTCTACCATCATAACTAACTTTACTAATAAACTTCTAAGAGATTTGAACGACCTTTTACTTCTACATGGAAAACAAATCTCAGATTTTGATTTGCCAGCTTTACCATTACAGGATGTTGAAGATAATGTAATACCAAGAATTATTGAAGAACAATTGTTGTTCCATATTTCTCATCAAGATTTGGATATTGTGGAAAAACTAAATTCTGATCACTTAGTTGCTTTCAACATCATCATGAATGTCATTGAGCATAGACAGGGTAAAGTTTTTTTTGTGGATGGCCCTGGAGGAACAGGTAAAACGTTCCTTTATCGTGCTTTAATTTCAAGATTAAGAAGTGTCGGACAAATTGTCCTAGCAACAGCCACCTCTGGTATAGCTGCAACATTATTACCTGGTGGTCAAACCGCACATTCACGGTTTAAGATACCTCTAAACCCAGATTCATCATCAGTATGCTCAATCAGCAAACAATCTGATCTTGCGAAACTAATTACAAAAACATCAGCAATAGTTTGGGATGAAGCACCAATGGTAAACAGATATGCTTTGGAAGCAGTAGATCGAACATTAAGAGATATTATAGGTTGTGATGCTCCGTTTGGAGGGAAAGTTGTAATATTAGGAGGAGATTTTAGACAGGTACTTCCAGTGATACCTAAGGGTAATAATGCAGAAATGATAGCTGCATGTATTGTTAAGTCTCCTTTGTGGGCATATACAAATGTGTTACATTTGCGTCAGAATATGCATTCCTTGCAAGACCAAAGTTTTGTTGAATATCTTATGAGGATTGGAGATGGTGTTGAACCAACAATTCGTGATGATTTGGTAAAAATA